>NW_019242246.1:27433-47355 GCF_002742605.1 Olea europaea var. sylvestris | reverse complement strand
TTTTTTTTTTTTTTTTTCACTTTGCTTGATAGGGTAACTTGTATTCTGTTCAACAAATAGCTACTATCTGTCACACTTATGTTTCCAAAATTTTAATAAGGGCCTGCTGATTTTATAACAAATTATTGATCTTTGTGATAAGTAGATCCTCCAAAAATGACCTCCCTCTTCTTTTGCTGCTACTGAAATCCTGATTTTCATTTCCTTAACCTTGATTATTTTCCCATAAAAAGTTCGGATGATTTTTCCAACTTCGATTATACGTGTTCAAATAAGGGTAGTTCTGCCGTCTCTAAAAATTCTTTGCATATTGTACCTCTTCAAACCGATATGTATGAGTGGAAGCTAAGGGAAAACTTGCAATTGTATGTTTCGTTTTGCAGTGTTCACATATCAGTGTAGGTTGGCACATCAACTGCATTGTCTAAGTGAGGGTGTCCATCTTCTTCATTCTATCTGGCCGTCAAAGATGATACTCCATCAATATTTCGGAGTCATGTTGTTCTCTTCGATGTCTCTCTGTCAGATGACCACATAATCTAATTTTCTTGTATTCTCTCGAATGGTCATAGGCATCGTCTATGCCCATCTACATTATTGATGCACCTACTAAAGTATCGGCCATGTTATGGGATTTAGGGAATAAGCTTGAATAGAAATGGTAGACCAGACTTGTTTAGAAACATAGAGGTTGTGATACTTCCTAAACAAGTCCTTAAAACTTTTTTTCATGCTTTTACTTGGATGTATGTTTTTCATTTTTAATCTTATGGACTCGAGAAAGTAGAAATAATTTCATTGTGAATTTCCTCCTAGAAAGTAATGAATATAACTAATCTCTTGTGCTATCCTTCAAGGTGTGAGAGAATAAACATATTCGAAAGGTATCACCAGACATCCCTTCATGACTAGTGACTTCACAAAGCTGGTAAAAGGACTCAAACATGTTCGTGTGGATTTTCACTTGCTTTTCCTAAGAGCCTGATGTCTTGATGATTCTAGAATAGATTGATGACATCTGGTAGAAAATGGAAATTAGCTCGCCCTGAAGGAGGATATATAATAGTGGATTGAGTAGAAGCTGGAGCGAGAATCACATAATCCCCAACTAACATGTCACCATCGTTTGCGATTTCTTTCAAATGAATTGGTTGTACTAGCAAAGTAGGCGGTAGCTGATGTTGAACCTGATTCAGATTTTAAGCCACATCCCTTACTATTATATGTTCTTTTTTTTTTCTTTTCTTTTTTCTTTTCTAAATGTTATTTCAATCTCGTCAAAATCTTACATAAAATATTAATAAAACCTAAAAAGAACAAAGCACAAGAGAAATCAGGTTTTGTTCTAATAGCCTAAAACAATTAAAAATTTGAATCTAAACTTTATTTCAGACAATGGGGTCAAAATTTGTTCATACAAATTTCGCATACGTATGAAATCTTTGACAAGTAATAATTTAATGAGTAAAAAATATCGTCACGAGAAGAATAAATCTTAAACTAAATTGTGTTAATTTGTCATCGAATTCGAATGTTACGTAACAAAAAAAATATAGTTTGTTTATTTATCTAATTTATTCTACTAATCATATAGAGTTGTTTTGAATTAAATATGAGATGACTATGTTGGAATTTCAAATCCACCTATTGTCAACCTATTTTCAATTCTCGACTAATGTAATTTACTTAAATTTGTATTCTTGGCAATCGATGATTCAATTTTTTTAACTATCCCTCACAAGCTAAATTAAACATACTCCAAGCATAGTAATCCATTCAATTACATGATTTTTTTTGTCATATTCATGTTTCAAATTCATATGCACAATAATCCATTGAATTACATGATTCATCTGGGTGATTGCATATGCCATACATATTATTTCAATATCTATTGTTCGCATGTTAACCTTGTGTTGTCCGCATGTTAACCTTGTGTTATTCTAAAGTTATTGTGAACCTTTTTGCACTACAACAATTAAACGAAGTTTTCATCTTTATCCAATGCAAGAGAATTTAGCCTAACATTTTTCTAATGATAATACAACTAAAATAAAGGAAAATCTTTACTCAAATTGTATGTGGATACAAGAAATATGTGGAAGCAATTTTTTGTTCTTGATCTTAAATTTCGATTTTTGATCCTTCAAGATCTTGATATAATTTTAATCAATTCCTTGCTAGGTTTGATATTCTCTCCAAAATATGGTGAATTGGCCCTCGTTCTTGATAGATTTTTGTGATATGAATTNATCAATTCCTTGCTAGGTTTGATATTCTCTCCAAAATATGGTGAATTGGCCCTCGTTCTTGATAGATTTTTGTGATATGAATTAATTTAAGAGGCTAAAGAGAGGGAGAGCCTTTAATATTTTCTCCACGTCATGCTCTTATAGAAGTTGGAATTAGGTCAGAAATTGTGTCCAATTTGAGTTCCAAAAGAGTTACTATCGAAAAAGGAAGCTGAATCATGTCTGTCCGGATTAGGCCATGTGATCTGATGCCTAGATGAGTAGCGATCGCATGGGCCACTTTATCTACTCTAGGCTTTTGCATAAACAAAGGATACGTCACACCTAGTAAATAAAAAGGGAAAATTGCACTTTGGTTCCATATTTTCATCCTTTATGCTGATTGAATCCAATCTTCTAGCAACTTCAGTCTTTTGTTTTGAATGTCTTCCAATTGCTCCCATATTATCTTCAATCATTATTTCATGGTTCAAATCAACTTTTGGATATTCAAAATTTATTCCTCGTAATTATCTTTTTTAGTCTTTTCGTACCTTTCTTCCAATTTTATTTCACATCATTGATTTTTACCTAACATACAGGGGATTAAACTATAATTCTAAAGTAACCCCAAATATTCATATTTAAGGATCTAGATAAGTGTATAGATTATATCAATCACATTACACAAAGATGCAATAGTCTTTGAACGCTAGACCCCAAAATTATCTAACTTCAAAATTTCATTTGTACATAATTCTTCTTCTTTCTTTTGCAACAAAATTTAATGGGTTATAAAAATTCAAATCTAAATAATTGTATAAATACTTTACAATGTATAGCTTTAATGCAACCGATAGGAAAAATTATATTTTTAATTCAATATTTAATAAGAATAAAAATAGTGGCCAGTCATAAA
Organism: Olea europaea var. sylvestris; assembly: GCF_002742605.1. NCBI lineage: Eukaryota > Viridiplantae > Streptophyta > Magnoliopsida > Lamiales > Oleaceae > Olea > Olea europaea. Next base: position 44,205 of record NW_019242246.1, on the reverse strand, counting down.
AAACCAAGGCCCGTGAGGATTACTAAAGATAATTAAGTTATAAATACTACATGTATCTTTAATATCTTGTTGAAAATTAATTTTCGGTTGCGATTTTACCGTTTATGATGTGTTTAATAGTTTATTATATTTCTTGCTTTTATAAATTGATCTTGAGTTTGAAGCAGATTTTTGTTTGCATCTTGTTTAATTGATTTTTTATTGTTAGATTACAAGAATGATAAGTGGTTTCATAATTTATTTTTGTCTTTTTTTTTTCATACTACATGTATCTTTAATATCTTGTTGAAAATTAATTTTCGGTTGCGATTTTACCGTTTATGATGTGTTTAATAGTTTATTATATTTCTTGCTTTTATAAATTGATCTTGAGTTTGAAGCAGATTTTTGTTTGCATCTTGTTTAATTGATTTTTTATTGTTAGATTACAAGAATGATAAGTGGTTTCATAATTTATTTTTGTCTTTTTTTTTTTCAATTGAAAAAATAGTTTCATACTTAATTTTTGTAATTTTTCAATATAAAGAATCAGACCTTACTGAATAGAATCGATTCGATTCTATAGTTGAATATAGAACCAATAGTTCAATTTTTAAGATTCTCATTGGTACTCGATTCCCATTAGAATCAAAGAACTGGATTGAAGTAGATCGCGTCCACTCCTCCACATGAACTAGATTACAAGTGGGTCGAACTGACTGATTCAATTTAGTTAAAGTTTAGTTGATTTTACTTTTCTAGAACACAAATATTTTGACTAGTTCTGGTTCATAATCAAATTTATTTCGGTATTATTTTTATTATAATGTACAGTTAAATTGACCAAGTCAATATATTTATAAATTTATATGAATTATATATATTCATCAGCTTTGTTACTTGAAATACAATGGACTTAATTGTTTGAACACACATCGAATTTTGGGTATGATCATGTTTTACTAACTGAACTTTGAATTACACCCCCTTACTTACTGAAATTTATGAAGTTGCACTCCGTTACACATCGGGCAACTTCCATTTCTAATGCCTACATTTGTATCCAAATGTTTTATATATCAGTAAGTAAAGCATATTCATAGAAAACAAGAGGACTTTTACAGGCATTACCTATTCCAGAATGGAAATGGGAGCCGTTACTATAGACTTTTTATTTGGTCTTCCTCGTACTCGGGATGGTCATGATGGTGTTTTGGTTATTGCAGATCGTTTGACCAAAACTACCAGGTTTTTGCCCATCAAAGCCATTTATATTTTAGATAAGTTGGCAAAGTTGTATATAGATGAGATAGTCAGCTTATATGGTGCTCCATTGTCTATTGTGCAGATAGAGATCCTTGCTTTACATCTAAATTTTGGCCAAGTATGCAAGAAGCCATGGATACTAAGCTACATTTTCAATACAACATTTCATCCTCGACAGATGGTCAATCCGAAAGGACTATATAGACTCTCGATGACATGTTAAGGGCTTGTATTTTAGAGTTCAAATTTAGCTGTGATTTACATTTGTCGTTGATGGAGTTTGCTTACAATAACAGTTACCATTCCAGTCTAGAAATGGCTCATTTTGAAGCTTTTATATGGTAGAAGTGTAGAACACCAGTTTGCTAGGATAAGCTTGTAAGGGAAAGTTAGTAAACCCTGAATTAGTTCAAATGACTTCAAAAAATATGAAATTGATAAGAGAAAAGTTGAAAGAAACACAAAATAGACAGAAAAGTTGTGCAGATAGGTGCATAAAAGATCTTGAATTCACAGTTAGAGATAAAATCTTCTAAAATTGTTACCTTGGAAAGGGTTTTTAATATTTCGCAAGAGAAGAAAGTTGAATCCACAATACATTGGACCCTATGAGATTACTTAGCAGATTGGTCTAGTTGCATATTGATTAGATTTGCCAACTGAATTATCCAGGATCTACGATATTTTTCATGTCTCCATGCATTGCAAGTACATTGCAGATCCTTCTCATGTTCTAGAGTCTCAACCAATTCAGTCGAAGGAGAATTTAACCTATATAGAAGAGCGAGTAAAAATTCTAGACAGAAAGGTGCAAATTCATCCAAGCAAGACAATAATACTTGTAAAGTTCCTATGGAAGAATCAAATGGTAGAATAGGCTACATGGGAGAATGAGGATCGGATACGTGCTTAATATCTTCATCTATTCAATACCTAGTCAGTTGAATTTCGAGGACAAATTTTTTTTAATGTAAGATTGTTACAACTCATTTTAATTAATCAAAAATCAAAAGTTGACTTGTCAGTCTTAGTTAAATAGGGATTAAAACGAAATAAATTATTTTATTGGGATTTATTTTATAGTTGAAAATACTTAATGGGTTATGATGGATATTGAGGATGTACTCATTTATTAAATGAAGTTAAAGACTTAATATTGTGTACAATTGTTAAATAGAGGACTTGATTTGCAATTGCTAGATAGTGAAAAACATGTGGCATACATACAACCATAATTCTTTTTCATTTTTCATGTGATATACACACATCGAAAACGGAGGGTAGAAATAGCAGGAGCTAAGAAAGAAAAATCAAGAAGAAATGAAGAAAATGAGGGAAAAAGATAAGAAGAAAGAAAAGGACAAAAGAAAGAAGAATGGAAAGAAAAAAAGGAAGGAATAAAAGCTTGAGTTTAAATTCTACAATTCTTAAGGAGGTAAAGATGAAGATATTTTATAGAACTATTTATGTTAAATATCTAGGTTTTAATTGGTTGGTGTAATTTTCAGATTAAGTGGAAGGACCATGATTTCAAGCAAATCCGTTTGAGTTGTAAATGATATTTATATGAAGGTAAGAAAAACCATTTTTTTGGCAAACCCTATAATTTTTATTTGGATTCTTGAATAAGTATTATTAGTGGCAATGATTATGATGATGAAATACTCATATGAAAGCACGATCTTAGGGAACAAGATGTAAAGTAAATTAGTATTCGTGTTAATTCAACTTTTCACTAGATGGAAGATGGGATAATTATTGAATAAAAGTTATTTTGATAAATTAATTATTAGTGAAGGGACTAAAAAGTAGAATTAGCTCCTATTGATTAAAGGAAATTTCGGGGAATTTATTCAAATATCAAGAAATTTAGTTTAAGTATTATAGCATTAGATATTGAAGGTCTTTTGATTTGATAGTGTTTACCTTGTATCGTATTTCAAGCGATAGCGAGGAGATTGTAAAAGTTTATCGATCATACTAGCTTGTATTATGTAAGTGAAAATGCTTATTCTTAAGAATAAGTATTTATTAAATTTATATTAGATCAGAAAATCAATCATTTATATAGTTGGTTGACGGCATGATTTTCAGAATAAAGTGAATTTTATAGTCAGTTCTTTTTAAAGTTAGATTTAGTTCAGTTAAATCATTTCATTGGCACTTTATAGTTGTATTAAATATTTCAGTATAACGAGATTATAGCCTTTGGACAGCTCTGCGCGCATATGACCAGAATTACACAATTATAGAATTTTAAAATTTAATAGCTTTGCCATGTATATTGATATTAATCGATACATGAGTAAGGTTATTTCAGGTATCTTTTTGGTGTAAGGTTATTTCAGGTACCTTTTTGGTGTAATTTTTCAATATTTCACAGCTTTTCAAATTTTAAATTACAGAATTTAGCTTATTCAATTTAAATAATAAAGATTTTAGCTTATAGCACAACAAAATGATACTTTTATTATATATTAGTTTTCAAAATGTTGGCATAAAATGAAAAAAAGTATACTTATTTGCAAAATATTTACTCACTAAATTACAAGCTCATATATTTTGTCACATTTTTTGTTATTAGCTAATAGCTCAATTGAGCAACATTGGAGTCTGTTGATCTACCGATTTGAGCCATACATTGTCAATTGTTATATGTCTCACCTTGTCAGTTTATAATTCATATTTCTGTGGTAGATGCATCTTTGGTTAGAAAATGTATCCATATCATGTGTTCGCTGCATATTTTTGTATATGTTGCGTATTTGGAATCTTTTGTTTTTTTTTATAGAAGTGTAAATTTCATTTTTAGTGCACTTATTTTGAATAGTTGATGATTTGAGGGGTTGGTGTACCCTGTTTTATATTATATGTATTGATTTGAGGAAGTTATTGTTGATAGATAATTTTAGTCCATATTTCAGAGGAAGCTCTAGTAGGTAATTTTGGTCCATATTAAGAAAATATTTCAAATTTACGTGTAATATTATTTTATTGAAAAACGTGTAGTTAAAAATAAGAGAGAAAATGTATTTTGAAAATAATGAAAGCGAACGATGACTTAATGTAGGGGTATATATATATATATATATGTATATATATGTGTATATATATATATATATATATATATATATATATATATTTACATGTACTATTATTTTATCGAAGAATGTATTGCTAAAAAGAGAAGAGAAAAATGTATTTTAAAAATAATGAGGAGTAAACAAGAGCTTAAGAACATCTCTAAGAGATTTTCTATTTTTAAAGAGTATATTCTTTCATTTAGAGAGCATCTATAAATTTATAGAGTTAAAAATTTAAAGTACTACAATAAACTCTTTATATTTAACTCTTGATTTTAGTATTTCCAAAAAATATTTATTATTTTTGTCTCTCTTTTATTTTAAGTAATTTTTCTTTAAATTATAGAATTGAAATACTTTGAATGCATTCAAGCCCTCCCTCTAAATTAAAATGTTAATTTATAGAGTCTATTGGAGCATGATTTCAAAGATTAACTCTTTAAAATATAGAGCATTTTAAGTTTAAAGAGTTTTTTAGAGATATTGTAATAACATTAATTAAATAATGATGCATAGTACACATAATACTACTCTTTTCGTCTTATTTATATAGGCAGATTTTGTTTTTTTTTACAACAAGAATTAAGAAATCTTTTTTAATGTTATTGAAAAAATAATTTTTGTTAAAACTTTTTTTAATCTATCCTTATTTAAATTTGTATAATTTCAAAATTAAATAAAAAAATTGATTATAATTGGACAATTTAAATAAGATTATATTAGTAAATGAACAAAGCATAACGATGTTATAAAAGAAAGAATACTTGTATGGGGTGTTTGATAGACATTTTTATGTAAAAATGTATTTTAGAATAGTAAATTGATGTGAAATGAGTGGTTGAAAAATAAGAATTTTTTTTAATTTACATGTAATATTATTTTAATAAAAAATATGTAATTGAAAAGAAGAAATAAAAAAATACATTTTGAAAAAAAATTACTACAAAAAGGCCATACGTTTACCCTACGAAAGCATGAGCATGGCAACGGCAGTAGGATTGGCGCGCAGGGGCAGTTAAAATGTTTTTTTGGGTACAAAAAGAACGGTGTGCTCTGTGGCAGCCATGAAATATCGCATAAAGTGGTCCTTTCCCATTTCTCCTCCATTTTCGCACCATTTTAACCTCCCCTCAAAAATACCCATCATTACCTTTTCATATTCGCAAATTTTCTACCTTTTTCTTTCAGATGGGTGAGATCGTGTTTTACAAAATTGGATTTTGTGTTGAACAAAATTATATTTCCTGATCGTGTTGTACAAAATTGGATTTTGTGGGCAAAGTGAAAATGGGATCAATTGAATAAATTCAATAGGTGTGAGATTTGGATCAGATGCAACAAGGAAAGATGTACTTTGCCAGCCTTGATGATTCGCCCATGTTTCGGCAACAGGTGATATTTTGTATGAATCATTGAATATTATAATTAATATGAAAATGTTGGGTATATTTTTAGTAGTTCAGCTTATGATCTTTTGTAGGACAATAATCTTTTTACTTGGGCAGGAAAGTTGTGTGAAAAAAGGGGAAAAAGATAAGCCTATCAAGATTTAGCCAAAGTAGTACTGCCCAAGAAAATGTCAAAAAATTGTTGATAATGGGCCATAAAGTTTGATGTTAAACTGGTAAGGAGTGGTATGGAACATGTTATGGGTGATCGAAAGGGTGAAGAAGCTTTGGCCAGTATGTATACTGTGAGTGGATAGAATGGATTACAGGAACAAGTGGGAATCATTCAATCATTTTTTTTTTTTTTTTTAAGAAATTTAGTTTACCACATTGGAAATATCAAATATACTTTTGCTGTGATTAGAAAATATATTATCTTGTTAAAATTCCATCGTTACTTTGATTTCATTCTGCCTTTAGCAATAGTAAGCTTCGAGAAAATTGCGTGGAAATCCCTATCTCAATAATTATTAACATAATTGCAAAAAAAGATAAAGAGTTCCCTTGTATCCCATGGCCGAGCGTGTGAGTGCAATCCAGTGGAAAGTATAGCCTAAGAAAAAAGTCAAAGTGCCTAAAAATTTGAAGTAACTTAAGCAATTTTTGTTTCTAAAATGTGGTCTTGAAAATTTTAAACTCCTAGTTCAAAAACTTACGTTTGGAATGCAAGTCCTTACTTTATAACAAAAAGTACTTTTACTTTTTTCTTAGGTCAGCCAAACCCTGCTCTATGTTGCTGTTTCCGTGTGAACAATGTGACATAGATACATGTGGCGTGATAATCTTTTGACGTGTATGTGATGAAAATGCAATGTTATGATTTCTTAATGTACTCAATTGCATTTTATGAACTACATTGTCAACGGAGAGATTAATTAAATAAATTTATACATAATATGTATTGTTGTCTACTTGTTTTCCTGGTTATGTCTCATTGATGTGAACCCACGGATTATATCACTTCTTTTGAATTTGACATCTCAAAAGCAATTAAAATTTGTTCTTAAGTATTGGACATATCTTATTTGGCCAAGCAGCTCCAGTGTTTGGAAGAAAGTGCTGAGACATTAAGAGATCGAAGTGTGAAGTTCCATAAAGGATGTCGAAAGTACACGTAAGTCCAAATCTACATACTTTTCTCATTGAATTGCTTACACTTAGTACTGTTCAATTATTATTCTTATTTAGTCATGACTCAAATTAGAAATTAAAAATTTTTAGTTTAAAATTCTTAAGAGCATCAATTCTTGTTTTATATGTTTTGAAAGATAATAATTCCTGTTTTATATGTGCATGAGTGTCTGTATGTGTAATGCATTTTATCTTCTATTGCATCTATGATCTTTTATGGTCGTGAAAACTTTTATAATTGGTGCTGAGTACTCTACAAATAACCGAATCACTGCCCATTCGTTTTCAGTAATGAGGACCTTATTGCATAATTATTTTTTTGTAGTCAGGGGAACATATTGATTAAGCTGTTAACTGAGACTTTGAGCACCTTTTGACCTTGAAGATTGATAACCGAGCGAACGACTACCAGTTTTAGATACGTCATGAAGTTGGTTATCAAGAAGTGTGTGTTAAATACTTGCAAGTGATTTATAGTATGGTAGCTTCTTGCATATAAACATGCACGTGTGCTGTGATTGTGTATATATAGGCATGAATTTATGCACTTATGGACATACATATGTACATCAATAGTATTTAGAAAAATAGACAGATAAATTAATATTTCCCTGGTAAATATTTTTTTAAGGGAGTAAAATTTATTTGGCACGCAATGCCAACTGAACTAGAAAGATGGAGGATGCAAAACGTTTTTCCTCCAAATAGTAGTGCCATAAAACTGCACCATAGATGATTCACAAATTAATATATAATGTATTAGAAAATAAGGCACTATAATATTGGTGACGAGACAACTATTCAAAAATCAAAGTAGAAAAGGTATAGTGAAATATGATGGGTCAATTTGACTGCTGGAATCAACTATAACCATGGTTAGAGTTTTTGGAAACTGAAAAATGAGCTAAAATCATGATGAAGTGTTAATTTCTGATTGAGTGAGAGGTAAACACATATAATGATAGAGTTTGAACTGTGTGATTCTGTAACATCTTAGAACAGCATGCCCTTTAGTGCGTTGGTGAAATCATTACCTTACTTGGGCATGAGTGGCTGACCATGCCCTGATAATTTATAGAAGTTCAACTTTGTTTTGTCATATCTGCCTCCTTGAAAGTTCAATGGGAAGCTACATTCAGGGCCTGCAGTCTATGTTTGGCATTAGGACATAAATAGTTTCTGGTAGGGAACTTCATGAATGGTTAGCATAAAACTAAAGCTTCTTTCTTTTAAAATGTTTTCTTTTATAAATATGAATTTCTGGATTATGCATACATAAACGTTTTAATTGTATACCTTATGCAGTAGAAACATCGACATCTTTTAAAATCACTAGAGACATGATGAAAAATTTAAAAGAAGTATAATTGAACCTGTTGTTTCTTCATCGGTTTAATCTAATTTCTTCTTCTTTCTTTCGTCTTCCTCCTTTTTATTTGAAGGAAGGTGGAAATGTGTATGATATTGAGCTACTTGTCCTCCAAATTTTTCCCTATATGGAAGCTCAAAAATTTACTCATTCTTTTCTAACTGTATGCCTTCACTGACATCTCTTTTTAATATTAATATATGCTTTTCAGTTCTTTTTTTATAAATGCCAGATGAATCCCGTATCAGCTATCTAATATAATTAGTGTGATAGCCATTTCTTTAATTTGCTGAAATTGACATCTGATTTCAAGAGTGAGCATTAATGTCAAGAACATTTCTATATTTTGATATATATTGGAAATTCCAAGTGGTTTTCTTTACGACTGTATGATAATCTAAACTATTATGACATTGCAACAATATCACTGTTCTTATTGTTCCTTGATTTGAATTCACAGAGACGGGCTTGGAGAAGCATATGATAGGGACATTTCTTTTGCAAATTCTCTTGAAACTTTTTCAGGGGGGCATAATGATCCAATTTCTGTGGCATTTGGAGGTATTCGTGTTTTGATTATCTTAAGCAAATCTTTTCCATGAGAATGGGCGGAATGTTAACCAATAAATAAATAAATAAAAATTTGGCCTCCGGCATTTAATTCTCTACATTTGTAAAGCCTTGAGGATGTTCACAGGTACTTTGGTAAATTTAAAGAAATATATTTCTCAAAAAATGAGATAGAAAGAAAAAATCTTGTGGCACTAAGCAATATCCTCAAGTTACATAGCCTTTGGTATTGACAATTGTTTTCTAACGTTCATTAAATATGGTGAAACCCATTTATGTAAGTCTTCAGTTTTTCAAGTCTTCGTGAGAAATGATTTCTAATAGGATTTTCCTATTCTATTCATTTCTCTTTGTGTGCACGCTAACATCTATCACTTAGTGTAATATCGAAGTTCGAGGTAACAATTGGCTCAAAGAAAACTTTAAATTATGTAGTTTCATTTACTTCCTCAACCTCGTTGGGTTTTGGTTACATTGTATATTTCTTTTCACATTCCTTCTTTAGTTACACTTTCTCAACAGATATTAATTTCTTTCTGCAATAAGGTTGGCACAGTTTTATAGTTTGATACATACACGGAGTCATTAAACATGGTTACTAATTTCTGCACAGTTTTATAGTTTGGTACATACATGGAGTCTTTAAACATGGTTTAATCATGCTGGTTTACGAGATGATCTTACATTACTTCAATTGTCAGAAGCTTTTTTTCCTGGATGTCAAGTTAGAAACTTATTGTCAATGTGTCCAAGCGAGATTTTTGCAACATAATAATCTTATCTATTGTTTATGGGAGCAACATAGTAATTTTTCCAAAAGAGCTGTGAAAGCTCTTCTGCCATATAATATACAATTTCTTTGTGCAAAATATGGTTAGACTGAAAAAAAGTGGAGCATTCAGGGCTGCTATTATTGCTATATCATGGAAGATATTATTTCAGATAAACAGGATTTATTTTTCCAATTTAAGCTTTATAATATGGCCTTGAGACTGGTAACATTAGATCCATTTTCGTATTGAGTAAGAGCAGTCATCGGAAAATATAAACTTTGAGGAGAACTCAATTAGTTGCAAATCCAAATTCTACAACCGCACAGTATAAAGATGACTCGGTAATGACATCTAAAATTGGAAACAAAAGTGTTTCACATGATTTTTTCAGCTTACATTGCGTTTATAATAATTCCTCTTGCATCATTATCAATTGTAAGTAAAATCAATATGATTCTCAATCGTAGAGCTGATTAATCCTTTTTGTACTTTTAGGCCCTGATATGGCAAAATTTGCAATTGCTTTGAGGGAAATCGGAACGTACAAGGAAATTCTTCGATCACAGGTGGAAACTTTCTTTCATAATAGCTCAGTTAGCCTTTTTTGTGCTAAAGTACAATTTCTTGACAAGCATGGTTAGATTTATTGTTTCTCACTTAATTGCATCTTTAGAACATATCTGATGGTGCATAAAAATATGTAGCGTGCATAGTATTTAAAATTTAGGCTTTGAAGGAGTGAGATGAATAAATATTTTTTCTGGGTAAGTATCGCTAATATTTTCTATGGGTTCTTTCAGCTGTAAACCTAAGGCAATAAATAATAAGAGACTCCTCAAGGAAATCCTTGTTGATTATGCTTCTTTTGTCCAAATTTTAGTATTATAAAACGACAAAGAAATCCCATGTGAGTACTCTGGACTGGGATGCCATTGTCTGCATTATATATTCCTTACCCATCCCTTATGAGCATAAATCCTACAATACATACTGCCATCTTCCTTAATGTTCTTCTGCCTTCATTCTATTGTTGGACCACATACATTCTGTTATCATCTCTTTTTTGAACTTTCTACATATGACTGCTGACATTCTTCACTTGTATGTCTTAGGTGGAGCATGCACTGAATGATAAATTATTACAATTTGCCAATGTTGATCTTCAAGAGGTCAAGGTAGTTATTTGCATTTCCACTTTGTAGTAGTTTAGGTTGTAATAATCCGCAAAATATGATCCATATTCCTCGCTGGCACATCTATGAACGGAAAATTATTGCACTTCCAGTTATTTCTATGAGCAATATTATATAATTATTTTCAAATGGTAATGTACATTTACTGCTACTCTCAAAGTCTATGTCTGGAATGTTCTATTTAATTTTAAGCTTTCATCAAGGAATTTTATATCATACAGGAAGTAACTGAAAAATAGGGCTAGAAAAATGATAAACGGCACTAGAAGTAGTGTTGCCAGAGTTGCGAATATTCACTATTTAGATAGTTCATGTTCTAAAGAGTAAACATCATTATTATAGTTCAAAATTAAATCTAAGAGGAACAAGGTTTTCAACTTGTCATTGACTGCAAATTTTAATTTGCTTTTAGCAGAGGTGCATATTCCTTTTTTTTTGATAGGTAATTAGACAATTTTATTAATCAAAAGAGAATATACAGGAATTATATTATCAATTTAAATAAGAAAGAAACAATATGTAATTAGGCAGCTCTTCTATAGGATTAGTAGCCGCAGCATTAAATCAAGTACACAAAGTCAGATAAAATAGTTATTTAATCTGTTCTGTCGTCCAGGTTTGGTTTTCAAAATAGCGGTTGTTCCTCTCTCTCCATACACACACACACACACCATACAATGTATCCTAGAATAAGATCTCATACAAGTTTGCTTTCCTTATCACGAAGTATTCTCGTCCATATCCACAACATGTCCTTTATACGCATAGGCGAAACCTAATCCATATGTTGAGAAGCCAGAATACTGTTCCACAACCAACGAACACCATCACAATGAATGAACAAGTGATCATTCGTCTTTCCATCCTCTTACACATAATATCACTCGGTTACATAAAAATCTTTTCTTCGAAGTTTATCTACCGCTAACACCTGGCATCGCACAATTGTCTACAGTAAAATGCTACTCGTGGGGCAATTTATATTGCCATACTATCTTTCAGGCAATGTTTTAAAACCCGGCCCGGGCATCGACCTGGTAAACAAAAAAGGTCAAGGGTCAAAAGGTTCAACTGGGGTCAAATCGGAGGTGATAAATAAATATTTATAAACATTTAAATTTTATTTTCACAACAATATATAATTAAAGTTTTACACAATCAATTCAAAATAAATACTAATATGGCAAATGTATGTTTTTAATATAAATTTTAATAGTTTTTATTTTTTAGATCACTTAAAAACTCATTTTAATTTTACTAAATAATTTGTATGATTAAAAAAATGTTTAGCAATCTATAGAAATTGAGTATTTTAATTGTGTAATCATTCACCATGTGGCCATAAATAATATTGAAAAAGTGTTCTTTATTGAAGTTTGTCAATTCCACATTGAAAGTGTATTGAAAGTATGTTTTATTAAATTTTGTCAATCCCAAATAGGAAGTTTATCAATTATGGGATTCGAAAAATGGTTATAAAACAGCTCAATAGGTGAAGAAGTAAGTATATGGGTTTTCATCTTTAAGGTAACCTTTTTATTATATAAATTTTATATAAAAAAAAAAGTTGTGAAAACCAGTCCAAAATCGAAACCGGTTCCCAGTTTTTGATTTATTTGACCGATTTTCCGGTTATTTGACCAGTTATTAAATAACCGGTTAATTTAGTATAACCGAACCGGATTTTGGCCCGGTTCCCAGTTTTACTGGTTCAACCGGCCAGTCCGGTTTTACAAACATTGGAGATGAACTCTTCATAGGTCCCAAAAGGGATCTAAAATAGGTGCGAACTGAAAAAATACCATTTTGTGCCAACCTCCACCTACTACAATCACTCTCCTCTATTTGGATTTGCACCTCATTCAAAGAGGTCAAAAACATAACATAATCATCAAATTCCCAATCGTGTACCCAAAAATAATATTCCAGCTGTAACGCCCATTGTGAATGACTAATAAATGCATCATGCACCATAGCAGAAGGCTCCAGAGCAATGCGATGCAAGGAAGGAAACCCTACCTTTAGCGATTGATCTCCACACCAACAATCATCCCAAAATTTAATGTTATTACTATTCCCTACCGTAAGAGTCAATCTATCCCAAAAGTCACCCATCCTCGTCATATATACCTCCAAAAACTTACCCTAAAAGACCACGACCCTCAATCAAGTGCCAACCCCCCTATATCACACCATACTTTATCCATATGATTTCTCTCCAAAAACTCTCCCTCTTCACTCCAAATCGCCACAACGACTTGCTCAATAAGGCATTATTAAATAAAAAGCTCCTCAATCCAAGGCCCCCATCCTCATAGGAGAGCAAACACCCCAATTAACCAAATGAAGTTTTCTCTCCTCCCCCAACTCTACCCAAAGAAATTCCTTTTGAATCCTCTCTAATCTATTTGCCACTACAATAGGAATAGGAAACAATGACAAAAAATAAGTAGGAAAATTAGAAAGAGTGGATTTAATGATAATAAGACGGCCTCCATTTGAAAGGTACCTATGCTTCCACTCCGCTAACCTCCTCTCCACCCTTTCCAGAATACCTTTCCAAATATATATACTTTTAAACTGTGCTCTTAAAGGGAGTCCTAGAAATGACATAGGCAACTATGCAATCCTACAACAAAATATCTCAACCAACTCTTCTACGTTATCAACCTTTTTTACTAGAATAGCATTAGATTTCCCCAAATTTATCTTCAATCCAGACACCACTTCAAAGCATAGAAGCGGGCGACTTAAGTTCCTTAATTGCTAATGATCCACATCACATAAGATCAGTGTATCATCTGTAAATAACAAGTGGGACACTTGCAAATGACCAATTGCCAAAAATGAGAATGAAACCGTAGAGATACAAATTGAATCCACCTTACACCACTTATCCCAAAAGCTACATCACTTGAGCATATACAAGAGGAACCCCCAGTTCACGTGATCATAAACCTTCTGAATATCGAGCTTAAAAAGCATCCCTAGATCCCCCTGGCGCATCTTGAGTCAATGCATCCATTCGCTATAAGTACATAATCTAAAATCCGGTGCCCTTTAACAAAAGCATTTTGAAACTTAGATACAACTTTCCTCAATATCTCCTTTAATCTATTGGCCAGCACTTTCGCAATAATCTTGTACACCCCACTGATTAAACTAATAGGATGAAAATCTTTTATATCAGTCGCTCCCGATTTTTTAGGAATTAGTATAATGACTGTAGCATTAGAACCTCTTAGAACTTGCTACACTAAAAAAAAAAAAAAAAAAAAAAGTAAAAAACTTATAATATTTCTTTCAAAACAACCGGACACTTGCAAATGACCAATTGCCAAAAATGAGAATGAAACCGTAGAGATACAAATTGAATCCACCTTACACCACTTATCCCAAAAGCTACATCACTTGAGCATATACAAGAGGAACCCCCAGTTCACGTGATCATAAACCTTCTGAATATCGAGCTTAAAAAGCATCCCTAGATCCCCCTGGCGCATCTTGAGTCAATGCATCCATTCGCTATAAGTACATAATCTAAAATCCGGTGCCCTTTAACAAAAGCATTTTGAAACTTAGATACAACTTTCCCCAATATCTCCTTTAATCTATTGGCCAGCACTTTCGCAATAATCTTGTACACCCCACTGATTAAACTAATAGGATGAAAATCTTTTATATCAGTCGCTCCCGATTTTTTAGGAATTAGTATAATGACTGTAGCATTAGAACCTCTTAGAACTTGCTACACTAAAAAAAAAAAAAAAAAAAAAAAGGTAAGAACTTCTATAATGTCCTGTCACATCACCTCCCAATATGCTTTATAGAATGAGAACGAGAAATCGTCAGGTCCTGAGACCTTATCATCATTCATACCGAAAACCACCTCCTTAATTTCATCCTCCCGAATGGTCTTTCTAACCAATTGGCATCCTCCTCCGTGATAGTAGAAAAATCCAATCCTCCAACTCTGACCTCCACTCACTATTCCCAATAGAGATTCTAATAGAATCTTACCATTTGTGTCCCAATATTGTGTGGGTCCTCATAAGTAACACCATCCACCTCCACAATGTGATCGAATTGTTGTACCCGTTAGAATTATCCACCCTATGGAAAAACTTGGTACATTTGTCCCCCTCTTTCAACCACACAACCCTAGATTTCTAGGGTTAAGCAACCTCCTCTATCTATATCAACCTCTCCAGCTCTTTCCTTAACGCTCCACATCTCTCCTTCTCCTTCCCAACCAACCTTCGACTCTCCTCTTGCTTATCTAACTCTTCTATGTCTGAAAGATACTGCATTTTACGGCAATTGACATTGCTTACCACCTCCTCATTCCACCTCCTTAAATCCCCTTGCAAAACCTTCAACTTCTGATCTAACACATAACTATAAGACCCCCTATCATCATAAGAGGCCAAACAAGTCCGTACACGCTCCCTAAAGTCTTCTACTATTAACACGACTTCTCAAACCTAAAAGGCCTTCTTCCACTACCCATAAAATTCCCAAATAACAAAATAGGGAAATGATCATAGTATACACTCGCCAATTTCCTCTGAGTTACATCTAAGTATTTAGCCTCCCATTCTCCACTAACTAAGAACTGATCTATACGAGGTGGAACAGGATGGTCTCGATTAATGACCAAGTAAAATCACTCCAATCATAGGCATATCCACCACATATTCTCCTTGATAAAATCTGCAGAGTCCTCTGTAGCCCCAGTAAGTCTCCCACCACTAGACCTCTCAACAGGAAAATCAAACAACATTAAAATTGCCCCTATACACATTGAGAGCTTCCACCAAACCATCATACCAGCCAACTCATCCCACAAGCCCCTTCTACCCTCACAAAATTATTCTTATAAACTCCTATAAACGTCCACTGAAATCTATCCTCAATATTTATAAACAAAAGTGTTATAGAAAATAACACTACACTAACCTCCATCATATAAAAAGCTCTAGTGTCTTACATGACTAGCATGCCTCCTAATGCCCCTGATGACCCCAAAAATTGATACTTTACGTGCTGTCCCGCTATAAGCTACTAATTACAGCCCTGGAGACGAACTCCAACTTAGCTTCTTGTAAGCAGACAAGGTTTGCCCTTCATCCCCTTAACAAATTTTGAACACCTAGTATTTTCCCAACTTCATTAAGCCCCTCACATTCCAGCTCATGAGTTTTGGGATCATTTTAATGCTCCATCACCCCTCCCCAGCATACCTTTCTTTAAGTCGCCGTCCTTAACGTCATAATTTGTTGATCATTCGAGCCGCTTAAGTTTATGATCACTGTTTCTTCTTGATTTACCTCCTTGTGTACTCATCCCCTACTGGTCTCCAGTTCCTCCAATAATTGCCCAAGTCTACTTTCATATCCATCGCATGTCACACTGACCAACTTACTGAAATCTTGAATTTTTTGAAGAACCCGATTCAAAAGTGGGGGTCCGACTTCAATCGCATCCGTTTTTGCTGTTTCCTCTACGTGACAACACTCCAAAAGATCATAGGAATGTCCCTCCAATTCCTCCACCTGTAAGACATCACTGTCCTTTATAAATGGAAAGCACTCACATAAATCAATTGTTTTGGTAAGTTTTGACTTGAGCCATGATGAAATGAGGAAAACCAGCATCCTTTTATTTTCATTTGGGAGTGGGATGAATGATTAACAGCTAGCTAAAAGACCATGATTGTACTTATTCTTTGGTTCTTTGTTAGCAAAGCAACCACTTGAGTTTTTAACAAAAAGAAAATTTGCAAATTATTGACTGTAAATGATATCCAACATGCATGGTTTAATGTATATTGGAGAAGATAAGTAAGACAGAAAATAGTGCGGTAAATGATGCTGAATGAAATGACTGGCATCTTCTTTAAAGTTGAAAAGTACAGTTTAGACGCAAAAAAAAAAAAAAAAAAAAAAAAGGGTTTTAAA
>NW_019242246.1:9222-27418 GCF_002742605.1 Olea europaea var. sylvestris | reverse complement strand
AAAAAAAAAAAAAAAAAAAAAAAAAAAAAAAAAAAAGGGTTTTAAATAGAAGTTAAAAAAACAGTTTTAAATAGAATTTATTCTTATTTACGGAGACATTTTTTAATGGATAAGGTAATGATCTTGTTCTTATTTTTTATGAACTAGCAATAGTATTGTATCTGTGTTCATTCTAGTAGAGTATAAAACAATTCCTGCTGTGAAAAATAAGTTTTAATAATTACTTGTTCATTTTAGAATAGTCTGATGTTGTGAAATTGCTTAAAGGAAACTCATGAAAATTTAGGCATGAGCGTGAATGCATGCAAGTGTTTGTGGAACAAGAAATTTGAGGATAAAAAGCATATTTGACCAGCTTAATTTATATTTTAAGCTTTGCCAAGCATACACATGTTAGTTTATGCCAATTTAGGGTATAGATTTAATTTAGCGTATAGATTTAATAAATCCCTGTTCTATCATCCGTATCTCACCAAAATTTTCTTTGTTACACTCCTATGTCTTAATTTTTTTTTGCGCATCATAAGAACTTTGTCACATGCAGGAAGGTCACAAGCGCTTTGACAAAGCTAATGCTACTTACGACCAGGTCTGAATCATACATCTTTAACTCGAAAGAAAATATTAGGGCTTCACCCTGCATTATTTTTTTGCTTTTAAATTGTGTTCTCATTTTCAATTTTCTTCTCTCTTTGAATCTGATATTTTCTTCTAAAGTTTTTTCATCATTCTTAATCATGTGTTCAGTTGTCTCATTTTGACATTGAGGGAGCTATAAGTCGTGCCAATTAAACCAATGATGTAAGCTCAAGTATCTTTAAGTTGGATAGTCAGATGTATGATAAAAAGAGAAACTGAAACAATGGCACAGAGTATATTAGTGGATTTTTCCAAATATAATTTACCTAATGAGATTGTCCCTATTTGCAGAATAGACTGGTATTTCAAAACACGAGTAGTTACATCTTCAGATTGCCCATTTGGAGCCAAATTGCCTGATTTATTGAACATCATTTTTTAGGGTTCATTTTTCATACATAGATTACTGTATATATGTTGAAAACTGAGACTGCTTAGAAAATAAGGGAGAGGTCACTATTAAACAAGGGAAAAACTGAAAGAAAATATATATTAGTTTGCCATGACGAAAGCAATGTTTGGTAGGAAATGACATGATTGACGACTAGTCAACTTCCTGATAACTTTTCGACATTGATTTTTAGCTCTGATGACATGTATCTTCATGGAAAATTTGGTTTACATGCAAAATATTTCTTCTTCACGTTTCACACTTTGGATACAGTTGCACTGTCACTAGATTGCCAAATTTGGTGATCTAAATGAACCTTAGAGATCTGATTTGGGCAAACCTGATTGGAAGGTGATTTACATTCTGAACAATCCATGTTCTAGCTAAGGTGGAAACTCAGGAGGGAGGAAAAGCGGAACCCTATTTGTGATGAGCTGATATCCCAGTACGGTCCATTCTGACATTATTTTGCTAGTTGTATGTTCACAGTAGAGCGGACACGGTAGAACCGGAAACAATGGAAAATGAGAAGAATGGAAGGTAAAGATATTGAGTATTGAAGGGAAATGTTTAAGAAGTTAAAGAAAACCTTGGTAGGATTTAATATGATTTAGAAAGCTAAAGGGAAAGAGCAGAATCTTATTCAGAACTAAAAGGTAAACTTAATGAAACACATAAATATAAGTTCTGTTGTCAGTCTACAGTTGAACTGCAGCATCTTAGCTTTAGTCAGATGATCTTCACACCCCACCCCCCAAATATGGGGGACTATACTAAGGTTTTCGAAAAATATATTTGACAAAGAATCTCAACCGTTAATTTAAACGAATCTAATGGACTAGAATTATTTCATTAATGCACTTTAAATTTCCAAAATGAGTCTCACCTCATTACGAATTACACTTCTCTTTCTCTCACTCTATATATCCCATTCCACTCTCACCGCCTCTACCTCCCCCACACTCTCTCCTTCTTCCTATATATATCAATCAAATTCATCATTACATCAATGTTTGAATAAATTATTAAGTCTTCAATTGATTTCCATATCTAGCTTTCCGGGGGAAAACACTATTTAAGTAGTTTTTATTAGAATATATGACAAATAAATGTGTCCAATTCTCATGACAACAAAACTCAACGAACACAATTATCTTGAGTGGGCTCAGTCCGTCAAATTAGCAATCGATGGCAGGGACAAAATCGAGCATCTTACCGGCGAAACAACGAAACCTGCTGCCGACGACCCGAATGTAAAAAGATGGCAGTCTGAAAATTCTCTAATTATTGGCTGGCTCATCAATTCAATGGAACCCGCCATTGGAAAGCCTCATCTGTTTCTTCTCACTGCTAAGGACGTCTGGGAGGCGGTTTGGGACCTTTATTCGGATCTGAAAAATTCTTCCCAAATTTTTTATATAAAAACCCGACTTTGGAAGTCCAAATAGAACGATCGCGATGTTACTACCTACTACAACGAATTGGTAACACTATGGCAGGAACTTGATCAATGTTATGATGATGTCTAGGAAAAATCCAAATGATGCTGCTCGTCACATGAAGAGGGAGGAAAATGATAGGGTCTACATGTTCTTAGCTGGCCTTAACTGGAATATGGACGAGGTTAGGGGCCGTATCCTTGGTTGGAAACCACTGCCTCCTATGCGTGAGGTGTTCTCTGAGGTTAGACGCGAAGAATCAAGGAGGAAAATAATGCTGCACAGGACCGAATCTAACCTTAATCTGGATCCTAACAGTTCTGCCCTTGTGTCTAAAATGGATTCAGACAACGATGGGCAGAAGAAACCATGGTGCGATTATTGCAAAAAATCGTGGCATAAAAGGGATACGTGCTGGAAGCTTCATGGTAAACCAGCCAATTGGAAACCAAAGTCTAAAAGAGAGGTCGAGCCTACCAAACCATATCTGAAGAAACTCAAGAACTTTCAACCAATTCAGATGCAGTTCCTTTCTCCAAGGAACAATTAGAGCACCTGTACAAGTTATTTCAATCTCCAAAAATGTCCTTAACTCCTTCCTGCTCCTTGGTACAAAAGGGTAATTCTCTTGTTACTGCTTTTTTAGGTGTTATCCCTAATTGTGCTCTTTCTTGGATAATTGATTCTGGCGCAACCGATCATATGACCGGCTGCTCCCAATTGTTCTCATCCTATAGTCCATGTGCAGGCAATAAAATGGTAAAAATCGCTGATGGTTCACTCTCGGTAATTGTTGGTATAGGAACTATCAAACTCACCTCATTGATAACCCTCCATGATGTAATCCATGTTCCCAATTTGTCTTGCAATTTGCTATCCATCAGTAAAATCACATCTGATCATCAGTGTCAAGCTAATTTCTATTCTTCTCATTGTGAGTTTCAGGAATTAACTACGAGGAGCATGATTGGCAGTGTTAAGGAAAAAGATGGACTCTATTATTTTGACGAAGGACCTAACTCAAGTAGGCAATGTCAAAGTACTTGTTTAAATTCTGTTTCTGATTTCGAGAATAATAATGTTATGCTATGGCACTATAGGTTAGGCCATCCTAGCTTTCAGTATTTAAAAGTTTCCCAACTTACTTCGGAATAAAAATCTGTTATCTTTTCAATATGATGTTTGTCAGTTTTCTAAGCATCATCGTGCATCTTTCCCCACCCAACCTTACAAACCAACTACACCATTTACTGTGATTCATAGTGACATCTGGGGCCATATAGAATACCTACATACTATGGAAAAAAATGGTTTGTGACCTTTATTGATGATCACACGAGAATAAGTTGGGTGTATCTGATGAAAGAAAAATCTGAAGTGGAAATAATTTTCAAAAACTTTTACACCATGGTACAAACACAATTTCAAAAAAAAATATTCAAATATTGCGAAGTGATAATGGTCGAGAATATTTCAAAAACATGTTAAACCAATTTTTTCTTGAAAAAGGGATTGTTCATCAAAGCTCTTGTGTTGACACTCCACAACAAAATGGCTTAGTTGAAAGAAAAAACAAACATTTACTGAAAGTAACTCGGGGATTGTTATTTACCAATCAGGTACCTAAATATCTTTGGGGTGAAGCCATTCTTACTGCTACATATCTCATAAACAGAATGCCTAGTAAGATTTTAAACTTTAAAACACTTTTCGATGTTTTTCAAAAGTTTTATCCAACAAATCGACTTTCTTCATCTATACCACTAAAGATATTTGGTTGTACCACTTTTATTCACATTTATAAACATAATCAGGGAAAACTCGAACCCCGAGCCACAAAATGTGTATTTGTAGGATATGCACCCACTCAAAAATGGTATAAATGTTTTGAACCCATTTCCAAAAAAATGTTTGTTACCATGGATGTTACCTTTTTTGAATTATAACTCTATTTCACACCTCATCTTCAGGGGGGGAACCAAAACAAAGAAGATTCAGCAACTATCTTCCATGATCTTTTCCAAACTACAGAACCGCAAAATGATTCTTCTCCAACCTTGATCATTCAACCTGAAAACCCTAGTGTCATTATGCCAAGTGAGTCAAGTTTCTTAGATACTGGAAAGGGAGTTAAACCTGAAAACCCTAGCGTCATTATGTCAAGTGAGTCAAGTTTCTTGGATACTGAAAAGGGAGGGCCTCCTATAGTGACAACTCATGATGTCCCCAACGAAAGAACAAGGAAAACATTTGACATTGTCTACTGGCGACAAAGGACAACTTAAAAGAAAGGGTCCTCCAATCCTTTGCACTGCCCAGATTCCGTAAACCCTCCAGGTAATGTCCTCACCGAACCTTTACCTCATGTTCAACTCAATTCATCTTCTAATTCTGAACCCTCCAAGTCTGATTCCTATCCTGAGATAGGTGATTCTGAACTTCCCATTGCAATGCGGAAGGGTGTGAGGTCTTGTACCCAACATCCATTGTCCAATTATGTGTCATATAAAAATCTCGCCTCTATTTCATGCTTTTACCTCACAATTGTCTTGTATGGAGATTCCTAATACTGTGCAAGATGCTCTAAAAGTTCTTGAATGGAAAGAGGCTATCTTTGAGGAGATGAAAGCTCTTGAAAAAAATGGCACGTGGGAGGTAGTTGATCTACCAAGAGGAAAGACAACTGTAGGATGCAAATGGGTGTTTACAATCAAGTATAAATATGATGGCTCTCTAGAACGATATAAAGCTCGATTGGTTGTCAAGGGATTCACTCAAACCTATAGTATTGATTACTTAGAGAGATTTGCACCAGTCGCAAAGCTAAACTCGATAAGAGTTCTTTTGTCACTTGCAGCTAATCGTGACTGGCCTCTGCAACAGTTGGACATAAAAAATGTGTTCCTTAATGGCGACCTAGAGGAAGAAGTGTACATGGATGCACCCCTAGGATTTTGTGAAAAGTTTGGCACAAAGGTATGTAAACTGAAGAAGTCCCTATATGGATTAAAACAATCACCAAGAGCCTGGTTTGAAAAATTCTCTCAATTTGTTAAAAGTCAGGGGTATACCCAAGGACAAGGTGATTATACAATATTTATAAGACATTCACATGATGGGAAGATAGCAATACTGATTGTGTATGTAGACGATATAATTCTCACTGAAGATGATGTACTTGAGATGAACCGATTGAAGACTTCCCTCTCATCAACATTTGAGATCAAGGACTTAGGATCTCTGAGATATTTCCTTGGAATGGAGGTTGCTCGGTCAAAGAGAGGAATTGCTATCTTCCAACGGAAGTATGTCCTTGACCTTCTCAAAGAAACTGGGATGAGTGGTTGTAGGCCGGCAGACACTCCAATCGATCCCAATAAAAAACTGGGTGATAACAAGGAAGGTGATCTAGTAAATAAAACTCGGTATCAAAAGTTGGTGGGAAAGTTAATCTACTTATCACATACACGACTAGATATTGCCTTTGCTGTGAGTTTGGTTAGCCAGTTTATGCACTCACCCAACGCAAAACATCTTGAAGCAGCTTATTGAATTCTTAGATACTTGAAAAGTACACTAGGGAAGGGGTTACTCTTCCAGAAGACCACACAGCAAAACATAGAGACTTACACTGATGCAGACTGGGCAGGCTCAGTTATTGATTAGAGATATACAACAGGATACTGTACTTATGTTTGGAAATCATATCTAAATAATATCTCTCTCCATCATTTCTCTTTAGCTAAATGCAAGGACAGCCCTGAGAATTTAGAGGCCCTAGGCATTTAATTATTATGGGCCCCTCAACACAATTTATTTTACAAGTCTAACAATATATAAATGTTTGAATAATTAACACTTTTATATTAGAAAGAAAACTTTATACAATTCAAAAGATTGAATAACAAAATAAAACTTCTTTCACGACCTGAAAGATTAGGCTAGCATAAGATTTTATCTTCTCACATTTTGAGATATAAAATTGGTAATCAAACTACTAACATCAAGTTTTTCTAACATATTTTTTTTCAATAGAAATCATAGCTAATCCATTTAATCGCTCTTGTGACATGGATGATCGAAGATAAGACTTAATCAACTTCAACTTTGAAAAACTTTTTTCAACAGATACAATTCTGACAGGAATAGTCAGTGATACTCTATAAGCAATTCAAAAATTTGCAAAACAATATTTCATTCTCTTAATGTAATCCAATACATCAATTGCTCTAAAAATGTTTGCAGATATCGCTTCTATTAAAACTTTCAACTCATAAAATAATTCTATCCCATCAATATAAGAAATCGTATTATACTTCAAGTAATTTTCAAGTTTAATGCAAAAACACCTTAAAACGTCATCATCAATAGATTTAAGTCTTTTCAAATCAAATAAAAATCCAAAAATATCATCATATTTCTGAAATTGCTCAAATCTATTATGAAGTGATGATAGAGCTTGATCCGCTATATATATGAAATAACTGATCTTAAAAGATTCTTCAGCTATTTGTGTTATCTATTCAGAAGAAGTCTCATCAAACTGCT
Organism: Olea europaea var. sylvestris; assembly: GCF_002742605.1. Taxonomy (NCBI): domain Eukaryota; kingdom Viridiplantae; phylum Streptophyta; class Magnoliopsida; order Lamiales; family Oleaceae; genus Olea; species Olea europaea. Next base: position 20,401 of record NW_019242246.1, on the reverse strand, counting down.
TTTCTATGTATAACCCGTTTTTCACGAAATTTCAGTTCAATTTCTAATTCACTTGCAATCTCTTTAGCATCAACCATGGCCGATTCAAAACCAGATTCTCTATAACTTTTGAAAAATGAAATGAGGCCTTTTAAATGGTCCATAGCAACATCAATATGCATGTCTTCTGCTTGCAAATATTTGCTTTCTCTGTTAACATTATTCAATACTTCATACCTAATAATCCCAAGTAAGAATTCAAAATTGTTAATTTCATATGTTGCCAAACACTCCGCCTCACTATTTGTCATAGAATCATCAACATTTTCTAATTGAAGTAACGTTTTTTTTTTTTTTTTAATCTACGGAGCTTGAAATCTTATCGCTCTAACACTTTCAATATGGCTTTCCCAACAAGTTTGTGACGAGGGCTTAAGGGTAAGACTAGTTACATTCTCTTTAAAAAATTTCCACCGTTTAATATATGAAGAAAATAAAGTGTATATATGTTGCACCACCCCAAAGAAAGATTTATCTTTTGAACAACAAGTGGCCATATCACAAAGTGCAAGATTAAGACTATAACATCTACAAGGACTGTAGAATGCTCTAGGATTTAGTTGTAATAGTCGAACTCCCTTATGTTGTCCTTTCATATCAGCACCATTATCATAGCCTTAATCCCTTACATTATCAATATCAAGTTCTAGATTATTCAAAGCATCCATCGGTTCATCAAAAACTCCCTTACCTGATGTATCATCCACCAATAAAAACCGTAAAATGAATTATGCAACTTCACTGGCTCGCCGAAATATCTACACACCTCAATATTATAGACATTTGTTCTTCGTGACTTGTATCTGGAGTGCAATCAAGTATGACAGAAAAGTATTTAGAATTTTTGAGTTTCTCTATGGGTTTTTTTATCTCATCCGCTAGCATAAGTATCAACTCGTTTGGAATTTTGTGTCCTAGATAATGATAATGAAGCTCTTTATTTTTGATTCGACGAACAAGCTCTTGCATTACGGGATCAGACTCAGCAATCATTAGAATCATACTTAAGAAACCATTATTTTCTTGATACATCTTCTCATTATCCCCACTAAATGCTAAATTATTTTTAGCAAGAGCTTCTCAATAATACTTGTCTCTAATGTTTTCTATCTCTATTGATTTGTTCTTGCGCACTTTTATCAATTATTTTACTCTTTTTGAATCTTAATTCCAATTCTATCCATTTACTCATGTTATTGATGTGGTCACAACTTACTTCATGCATTTTAAGTTTTTCACCAATATTTTTCCAATCATTTACTCCATCATGTGCCAATTGAGTTCTGATCCCATATTCTTGAATAGCTTACAACAAAAGCAAAATATTTTATCCAAGCTTTTTGAATATATCAACCATTTTCTACCATGCTTCTCTCCATTAGGTAATCGTCGAACGGAATGTGTGGATGAGAAGTGTCGATTTGCTCTATCTTTAGGAAAAATCATATCATTTTTTCTTATAGGACCTTTCATTACAATTAAATCTCTTAAATTCGTCTTCATATTTCCCTAATTTACTAGATCAATAAGGTCAACAGAAAATGGTTCATTATCTCTGTCGGTAGATACCTCTTCATTCATCTCACAATGTTCTTTCTCAATTGTATTATTTTTGTTATCATTCTCATTAAACACTTCTTCAGTAACTACGTCTTCGTTTACTTCTACTAAAAAACTTATCAAGTGCTCCCTCTTGAGATTTAATCAACTTTTCAACCTTTTCTTTCCTTTTTCTTTTGGCACATCCAGATCCAAATTTTTTTGTAGACCTAATAACAAACAAAGAGCAATAAGACCTGGTTGATGAGTCCTCAAAATGAAAGGATTCAGAAAGTGGTGGTCGTGGTGGTGATTGAAGTAGATAATGCGGCTGTTCCGGGTTTAGGTTGAAAATGCACAGTCTGGCAATTCTACTGTTACCAAGAAATGAACAAAATAAAGAGAGAATAGATCACACACCCACAAGAAGGAGAGAATAAGCTTTTAAAAAAGAAAATGCATTTTTGGATCTTGAATCTCAATGTGCAATAACTTTAAACTTGTATAAACCTTTCAAGTGAAAAAAGTGTTATCATGGAATACCTTTAAACTTATATAAATCTCAATATGCAATAACTTGTAATATGAAGACACATGTTTCAATTTTCAATTTCAATTGATTTCAGTTTCTGGATTTTTTATTTTGTTAAGTTCCATGTAAAATACATTTTTATATTTTAATCAGCGAAGAAACTAAAAGAAAATATTGAACTTGACAGCAAACCTAGCACATCACAAGTTGTGTTAAATTTACTTCTTCAATCCATGTAAAATATTTTTTTTTACGTTTAAATTAGCGAAGAAACTAAGAGTAAATATTGACCTTAATAGCACATGTGGCATGACACAACCCCGCCCAGACTCATTTTCATATGGCCAACATGAATCATTTTACCCCACTTCCCTGGTATGTGTCTAGAATGTTTATTAGACGGAAACTTTTGGTGCAACAAAACTCAAGCCATTTATCACTAATATGGGATCACCTTTATTTATACTTTCTTGGATTATGCCAATTTGAGACTAGTATTTCCCAATCAAAGAGCAAGTTTTAAATTCTCACCTAACTTAAATGTGTGTGCAGTGTGAGGATGTCAATTGAACTCTGTTTTGGGCACTGGGAAGGGTGAAATTCTGAGCCGTTGATCACTTCTTCTCGATCATAGTATATGTATATGAGGAACTTAATTCAATGATAGCTGAAGTGAGTTGAACAATGAACTGCATATATATAACATCATCTTACCCCACATTCCACCCAACAAAGTCATACTATTGCCCCGATTTTTGTTATCCTAATTATCTTACTTAACATACATTAAAATTAAGATATCATCATGAAAAACAATTAATTAAGCAGAATTTTGAAGTCCTTTTCTTGGAAATGAGAGCCCAAACGAAACATTGATTGCATTATTGCAGATTTGAGTTAAAAAAACCCAAAAAATATACCTACCAACTGGGTTGACCGTTTTAAACATAAAGCCCCTATAAAAATTAAAACCAAGGAAAGATTTTCAACGGTTTGCATTTTACTAAAGTACATGAAAACCAACCTACGGATTTGAGAGACCTTATATTAGCTTCAAAGGTTTGCCGTTTTGCAAACTCTCTGTGTGCGAAAGTGACGAAGCAGCCCAACTTGCGGATTTCGCTGGAACTTTTGTAGTGGTGGACTAGTAGAGTAGTAGTTTTTAGGGATTAATTCCGGATTGGAGTGTGGTCTTAGGTCTGTGGAGAAGACGATTGGAATGGAATCGAAGAAGGCAGTTCGTTTGCCTCTTTTATGTGCCCAAATTTTTCCCTTTTTTTTTTTTTAAAGAGGGGCGATTTTGGGCTAGAGGCCCCCTAAAATATGAGGCCCAAGGCAGTGGCCTCACTTGCCTTGGGCTAGGGTCGTCCCTGGCTAAAAGAATTTGACTTTGGTGAGATATATTGCAACTTACTAGCCAAGAAGGGACGATCTTTCTTCCAAACTAAATAACGAAATTGATCATCTAACCACAACCAAATCTACAAATTTATCCTTATTAAGTAGAGACACGGAACTCGGAAAAGCATAAACTTATGCAACTCATTCACAATTTGCCTTTTTATCTCGCCATTAAAAATAGGAATGTTAACAACAAAGGAAGGAGTTAAAATAATATGATAGTAATTAGCAGGCAACATCCAAATATTCAATGAGAAAAGTATGTAAGCGGTTAATTGCTTTGGACAAAAACATGGCAACTATGGAAGTATCAATCAATTGAGATCACGTCATAACAAAGTCTACCTTAAAGGCACGTAAAGGAGTAAGCAAAGTGTTTGGCTTAGGTGATAGTACTATAGGTAATTCTTCAACTATGTTATGATCAATTATGTCGAAGACATGCAGGAGAAGGAATAAGAGTCCTTGGTATTAGAATAGCCAATAAGTTCAACTATAAAAACTCATTTTCTTTTTCGTAATGATAACTAAAACAACCTGATTGTCGGGACTAAGGGGGTAGGCTTAGTTTTGTACATACTTGACGAGGATGGAAGGATATGTACCAAAGTTTGGCTTGTTGATAAGCTTCATTTAAGGATTGGGGTGCACGAATAATGTCGTCAATAGGATTTTAAGATTCAAACCACTTGTAACCGGGACGTTGTGATGTGGGGAGTATCATAAATATCACAAATGTGCAACAACTCTTTGATGTGGGTTAAATACTCACGAAAAGTGGACGTACATTGCCTATAGTGTAAAAAAATTGATTTAACAATTGAGTTCGATAATATATGGAGATGTATTTGTTACTTGATATTCGTTGTGTCTCATTCCACAAAATGACAGGATGTTGATATAACAGATCAAATATTAAGCAAAAATTACTTAATAACTCCTTGTCGAACCGACAACTGACATATTAGCATGATAAATTTGTTTTGACACTTAAGTTGTGAAAGATGAAAAGTGTTCAAGGTTATCGAGCCAATCCATAAATGACTTGAACAAGCCCAACCGTCAAAGTTCCACAGTTGTAAGGTAATTTGCCAAATGTTTTCAACATAATCCCTAGATGGTGGATAATTTTATTGATAATGGGAACGGGATGGCACATGATCGTGGAATGACAAAGGGGCTTAGTGTAGGTATACGAGTCATTGTTGGGATCATACATGAAGATGAAAGGAGTGCTAAGACAAAGTAAAATTTTAGTTAAGCCCCTGTTTGATCCCCATTTTTTTAATTACAATTTTTTCTTTCCTTTTCAACCATACATTCTTCAATAAAATAATATTACACGCAAAGATTTTTTCTTCATTTTGAACTATACATTTTTCATCAATTTACGATTTTGAAATGCATTTTACTTAAAAAATGGGGCTCAATCATGCTCTAATTTTGTTATAGTTTTACTATATTTATTTTATTTATTTATTTAAATGAAAGCTACTAGAAAGTAAAAGCTCTATATTTTTTATTTTTGGGAATATAAAATTGACAAGTTAGAACATCGAAATAAGAATATATTTTCTTCATAAAAATAAAATAAAATAAAAATTCGGAACCTCACAAGATTCATAATAGCTAAATAGCATCCAAGTTATCATCTTCAAGCTATCATGGCTATGCTGGAAGAACGCAAAAGTAACGATGGGTTGTTGCAACTAAATTCTCCTTGGTGCTTAATTCAATCAATAGGAGCAAAACTAATCATAGCTCTTACAATCATTAGCAAAAATTCAGTTGAGTTTATCTACATTGATATAGGGAGTTGATAGATGGCATAACAGAAACAGAGCCGTCGTTGGAAAAAATAGTTTTTTAGCAGCCAATATAACTAGTTCACCTATGCTTCTGTTACAGAAGCTTAATTCAATTCAGTTATTTTTCTTTTGTCACTTCTTTCTCTAATGAACAGTAATCCTCAAATAGTAACTCGTGAACCATTTTTTTAAATACCAAAAAAATGATCAAAGGAATTATGAAACCAATGAGGTTTATCGAGTTTTTGGTAGTAAGCTTGGGTAATGGGTCTGGTATGTAGATGAGATGATGCTTAATTTGGTGCACTGAAGGGGTTGAGTGATAGAGATATGAGGCCTGTTGTTGAAGCCCTTTAAATTGGGTTATTAGGTTTGTTTTTTCACTTATGTGGGGTCAATAATTTTAATATAGTAGAAATTACTCCAATCCATGGTTTTTAAATTCTCAATTCCTAACCTCACATAACCTTAATTCATCTTTTGTTGTTTCATTTTCTACACACACCCACCCAATACTAGCAATGGTGATGATCGCGATCTATGACAAGCTCATCATCGGTGATAAGGCATGTGTGGTGATAGGCGCATCAATCTCTTTCTTTATTGCGATCTCTCTTTTTTGTCTTTTGCATCTGTTGTTTACCGTTCACAGATGCCATTGCTCGCCATTTGCGGTGTAGCAGTGCGCGGGCTACGCTACCGATGGCGTTGGTGGTGCATAAGCAATGTTGGTGGTTCTCGACAGTACTGACGGTATTGGTTGTTCGTAGCAGAGTAGATGGAGTGGTTTGGGTGTGGGTGTGGGTGTTGGTGTGGTGGTGGCGGCAGCGGCATTGTGGTGTTGTGGTAATGTTGGTGGTGGTGTCTGTGATGTTAGTGGTGGTGGGGTTGGTGGTGTGGTGATGGTGGAGGGGGACGAAAAGTTTGCAATCAATTATTTGGATGTTGTGATCAATAAATTGGTTAATATGTGACCAATAAATTGGTTAATATGTGACCAATAAATAATAAGTGACCTAAAAGAAAGTGTGATTGTGACTAAATTTGAAATTGTGACTTAGAATTTGGTAAGTCGTGATCAATTAATTTGATAATTTGTGACCCGTTATAACTTTTAAAATTTATTATCTGTGACTTATAAATAAATTGTGACTTATAAAAGTTTTAATTCGTGATTGACGAATAAATTGTGACTTACAAATTTTTTAATTGGTGATCGAGAAATAATTTGTAATTAAGTAATTCGATAATTTATGATCAAATTATACAGTATTGTAACCTTAATATATTTAATGAAAAATGTAATTGGTTATTTAGTTAATAAAATTTAATTATCTGAATTTTGAAGTTTTAAAACTTATTTCTTAATTTTGAAATTGTGCATCGTAATAACCTTAAATAAGAATTTTTCCCTTTAATATATATGTATAGGTTTTGATGTTTATTGGGTTAGGCTGAGTGTATTGAGTAGTTTGGTTAATGGGCTAGGGTATATCGACTAACGGGTTGGTGGCTTTAGGCTAGATGTGGTCCATAATGGAGGCTTTGATGACAACACAAATCAGATTTTAATTTGTACGGGGCTAAATCCTTTTTCTTTTGTAAACTAAAAAATAGGATCCGGTGTACCTAAAGTTGCAGATGTCCTTGGGTTAAAATATATGGTGATATTATTTTGGACATTGCTATTTGTACACTCCGGTGTAAACTCCCCTCACAAGAGGGGGACCCACGTCCAATAAAAAAAACATGGGTCCCCATCTTGTGAGGGAGGGTATGCTAGAATGTACACCAAAGTATACGTATAGCAAAACCCTATTTTTTGTGTAAGATAATATTGTATGTATAGTTTTTGTAGATGAAGGTGGGACGTGTAGAGGGCGAATATGGTGGTTGACAGGTGATGATGTGATGGAACATAGTTGCTGCAATGAACAATAATTAGGTCAAAGTAATACGATTGATACCATATTGATGAAGGAGCATAACAATTTTACGACAAACAATTGTAGAAGAAAGTGAGGAGAAGGAAAAAGGTGTTCAAGAAGAAGAACATAGGGCAAGAGATAATCAATTTATTTCATATATTCAATGGTACCTATTACAATGAATATGCCCTCTTTATATAGAGCAAAGAAGCTAAATTAATAAAATATTTAATAAACTGAAAATCTATCGAATTATTAAAACTAATTGCATATAATTTAAACAAACATAGTTTTAGATCAACTATATTTTAAAATCCTATCTAAACTCTCTCTATTGCAATCAATAGATTTTATTTTTCAACCACAAAAAACAATTTTCCTTTTATGAATGACACTAAATATTCCCTCATATTTGTTTTAGTTACGAATGGCTGAAATATATAGACAAACTATATAGGCCAACATAAATACACTAGATGTATGATTTAAATTTATGAGTGAACAAACAAAAGATGTATAGATGTTTCTCAATTTTCTTTTAAGATTTTTGTCCCCATCACATTTCAGGCTCGTGAAAAGTTTCTATCATTGAGGAGAAGTACGAGGATGGACATAGCTGCGTCCATAGAGGAGGCATGTAAACATTTACACTTCTTGAGTTGACTAATTCTCAAGTTACAATAGTTGATTAGATAGTTTTTTAAGGGTAAGCATCGTCGGTTAAATTCTAATTTGGTAGAGAGATGTTCCAGGAACTTCAGAATGCGAGGTCAACTTTTGAGCAAGCTCGCTTTGGTCTGGTGTGTAAATCCTTTTTCCAGCCATCTTTTAAATTTTCTTAAAGGAAAATTGTCAAGTAAGGATGCTGTTGACAAATGGCAAGATGTTCTTATGTAGATTATTCTTTGAGAATTCAGGTTGGTGCTCTTTCGGTTGTTGAGGCAAAGAAGAGGTTTGAATTGTTAGAGGCTGTTGGCAGTGCAATGGATGCTCATCTTCATTATTTTAAACAGGTTTTTGGTTTTAGAAATAATATCTTATTAATTTTTTTTTTAAAGTTTTATTGCATATGTTACCTTTCTGATGTTCAATGCCCAGGGCTATGAGCTATTGCATCAAATGGAGCCTTATATTAATCAGGTTTGTTCTTTTCCCCTTTCTGATACATTATTATCATTATTTTCAGGATACTTTAGCCAATATTCTTTCTTCTGTTGCCTTATTGGTGCGTATATGTTACATATGCTTCCAAGGAGTACGAGTAATGAGATACATGTGAAATATTAACGAGACAAAAATACCAGAATCATATATACACTGAGCCTGAGCTAAGTTTTTTCTTTTTTTCCCCCCTTAATTTATGACAATTCTAACATTTAAAAAAAATTAAATTAAATTTGTACATTTTTTATGAATTATAAATTAAATAAAAGTTAAACTCTCTTCCTTTTTCCGGGTTTGGGATTAGTTACAATTAACGTGGGCGGAATTAAAATTATACGCGAATAAAATATTTCATGTACAAATTTTCTTGAGACAAATAAATTTAAAGATTATGTATTTTTTTAAAAATTAATCAATTTAAAAACTTACAATATCCTTATGCTTGTATCTGCTGTAACTCTTCGGCCATTATACTGTCACCTTGTTCTTGAATACGTAATTTTGTACAATCCTAGTCCTTCAAACATATTAAAGCCTCCAATATATCTTTCTTTAGTCTTGATCATTTGTCTGATAAAATTCGACTACCTAAACTAAATGCAACCTCCAATGCCATTGTAGACATCGAAGGTATTAGTAGATCATATGAAATTTTTGATACAATTGGATATTGCCTTTCATTACGCCTCTATCCATGATAGAAGACTAAATTTCTGTAATTATTTTGATTGTAACATACTACGAACGTCAACTCACATATACCTAGCTAACTCAGAGCGAATTTCAAGATTTGTACCACTAATGTCTATCACTCTAGATATTGATTAACTAGAACTAAATGAGGGAACACTCTATATTTCTGTAATTATTTTGATTGTAACATACTACGAACGTCAACTCACATATACCTAGCTAACTCAGAGGGAATTTCAAGATTTGTACCACTAATGTCTATCACTCTAGATATTGATTAACTAGAACTAAATGAGGGAACACTTGTATTGGTGTCCAAATAATTTTATAAATCATTTGAATTTATTAAAATATTTCTTGAAAAAGAACTTTGAGAAGTAATACTGCCCTAACCTCCTTTTCAGCGTATGCATTTCATATAATGTAGATTCTATATGCACATGTGATAATTCTAAATTCATGAAATTTGAAATCCCCTTATAATAGCTTTTTGCAAGTTAAATTAAGTCGAGAGTCCATCAATGAAGCTAAAATAAATAAAGAATTCAAATCTTCTCAATATTTACGAAATCTTAACTCCATCGAGTAGACTACATCAACAAAAATTGGCAAATTCCTATATTTATAAAATGTAGAAAAAGTATTGTAAAACTAGTGAAGATGTAGGATAGTAAACACCTTTATATTCCTTTGTGGTATCGAAAAAATGTTTTAAAAATTTTTTCACACAAAATGCAATAGATCATTTCCAATCTTCCAAATTATGTTAATATTCGTATGTATGCCTACCATTATAATATAGTGAAATAATTTTATTATAATTTTCGCACGAATTTAATATAAGATATGTAGAGTTCCATCTATGTGTTATATCGGTGACAGATAATTTTTCTTATAAGCCATGCTATGCTCACAAATTGTTAAATGCTTGCTTTCTGACTAGTGGCACAGTAATAAAATTTGTTGCTTATCTAATTTATCTAAAGGCAATTTTATATGTTCTAGTCTATCTTTTACAATCAAATTGATAATGTGGTATACACAATGTTGATGAAAAAGTAAATTTCCAAATATAGGGTTAAGGTCATTAATAAATTTATCGATAACAAGTTTGTTCACATAAGCATTATCAAAAGTAAAATTTCGAACCATTTCTTACATACCATATTCTTGTATAATATCTTTTAAAACCATGTATATATTAGTTGCATTATGAGGATATTCAACACATCTGAATGCAATGATCATTTTATATAGAAGCCATAAGTGGTCAATGTAATGAGCCATAGCAAGAATATAACCTTTTTTATTAACACTGGTTCATAAATCAGAGGTAAATGATATAACACTACTAAATATTTTTTAGTTGTTATATAGCAACTTGTTTTCTTTTATTAAATAATTTCACAATATCTAAATGAAGAGTATTTCTATAATAAGAAGTATACTTGGGTTGGAGATAATTCTGTACGAGTCATGAAAAGTGTATTAAGTCTATCATCTTAAGTAGCATCTCTGCTGCAGTCACGTATGCAATCATTCCTTCGCGAAATCTTTCTTGTGAGTATACAAAGATGGAAAGGGTAGAATCGGAACCGTCAAACACTAGTTCAGTCTGTTTCGGGTGGAGACCGACTGATTTCGTTTTGCAACTCCTTAATATGTGCCTATTCAAATGCGTTATGCTTGAATCGGGCTTCCAACTAAGTTCTTTGCCACAATAATTGCAACATACTTTTCAAATATCATCTTCATTTTGAACACCAACTTTTTTACGTGTCATATGTTGCCAACAATCTGATGATTTTTCGACCTTTTAGTAGTCTCGAGTACTTCTTCTTCTTCAATATCCTCCAATTCAATCGGAACATTTTGAGTTGCATCATAACCGGCTAGAGGACTCGAACTACCCTTAAACTAATTAATCTCGTCACAAGTAAAATCCATCTATATTATATAATTATTATAACAAAAGATACTGAATATTATAGTAAAAAAAAAAGTAAATATTAGAGCAAAGAAATTAGAGATTGAGGTTGACACTTGAAATTAGAATACTGCAAGTTAAAATTGAT
>NW_019242246.1:0-1260 GCF_002742605.1 Olea europaea var. sylvestris | reverse complement strand
GATACCCTTCTGGCACATTTCATCATGAAGCCTGAAAGCCTCTAGCATATTACATTGCTTAGAGAAACCAGAAATTAGCGAAGTATAAGTATAAACATCAGGTACTATCCCCTTATCACACAAGTCAGAGAAAACTCTCATTGCTTCTAGCAATTTTCCATTCTTTGAGAGGCCATTTATAAGTGTACTGTAAAGCTGCACATCTGGAAGCAGTTTTCGTTCAAGCATGCATCTAAATATATAGAAGGCCTGCGTTATGTTCCCATGTTTGCAGTGGCCATAAATCATGGAAGTATAGATGTAAGGATTTAGATTTATTCCTCGATCAAGCATTTCCATGAAATATCTTTCTGCAACATGCATTTCCCCGGCCTCACTATAGCCAGAAATCAACGCTCCAAAGGTGTAGGCATTCGGAGCTAATCCCCTCTTCCCCATTTCAATAAGACAATTTCTAGCTTCTTCCATCCTTTTCGATTTGCAAAGGCCAATTATTATTGAATTATAGCAGAAAACATCAGGCAAAATTCCATTTTGCCACATATCCTCCAAAATTTTTATTGCCTCTTCAAATTTACCATCCTGCACATAACCTTTTATGATGGTCGTGCAAATAACAGAATTAGGTTTGATACCTTCTGAGATCATTTTCTCCAACAAAAGATTAGCCTGTTGGTGATCTCCTGAGCGGCTTAACTCGTTGATTATAGCACCGAAGGTGTATGCAGAAGGTGCCAAGTTTCTTTCTTTCATCTCAATCAAGAGTTCACTAACTTTGTCCATATTACTCTCTCGACTATACCCCTCAATCAAATAATTAAATGTCTTGTTTTCAGGATGCATTCCCAGTTCGAGCATCTCATGCATGAGATCTACTGCTTTCTCCATCTGACCAAATTTGCAAAGCCCTTTTATGATAGTGTTAAAGGTCACCACATTTAACTTAATTCCATATGCAGCCATTGTATCCTTGATTCGGAAAGCCTCATCTACATTCCCCTCTTTCATGAACCCATCAATCAATGCAGTATAGGCAACATGGTCGGGATTTTGACCAATTTTATACATCTCTTCCAAAATCAATTTCGCCTCCTTGGACCTCTTCTCTTTGCAAAACCCATCAATAAGTATTGAGCACGTGTAGCTATCTGGACCCAATCCCATCTCAAGCATACTCTTCTTCAACTCCAAAGCTTCATCAACAGCCCCTCTGCCACACAACCCTCTAATAACTACATTATAGGTAACTGTATTCGGACT
>NW_019242245.1:0-1656 GCF_002742605.1 Olea europaea var. sylvestris | reverse complement strand
TATAAATACTCAAATTGTTTTTTATTCATAATTTTCAAGGAATCGACAAATATTAGAGTAATGTTATTCATAGTTGCTCGTTGTAGTAGTCCCGGTTTGTGATTTAGTGTATTAATGAGATAATTTTTCTTGTCTCATATATCAAATAACTAATTACCACATGTATGCCATGTAAAATGACTACGATAATAAATGACTGTAAATAACATTTTTCAAATATCATTTACCACTCATTTATTTATTTAAAATGTAAAACATTTCCAAAAATGCTTAAGTCGAATATTTAATGTGTCATGGACTCATGGTCACCTAGACGAATATTAATCATCACCGACGATGAATATCATTACTCCAAAAATAAATATTATCAAAATTATTATCTACTAACGCTTTCTTCTGTTGGTACAGTACGAAGCCAATATTTTTGACAGAAAATTTCTCTCAAATTTTTATATAGGGCCCCATTAGCCAATGCCTACATGACAAATGTGATGATCCAATTTTTTGCAGCTATTATTAAGAATTTTAGTGAACGGATTCTAAGGAGAGTTGAAATCGCTTACTAATGAGTGAGGAGATTGTGATTCCCTTCGGCTTGGACTCCGCTTTGACATCCGATGGCACATGGAGATTTTGTGTTGACTACAGAAAATGAGATGAGTGGCTTTGGTGCCATACTGATGCTTTATTCCAAGCGCTGGAAGGCTAGGCGGAATCCTTTTTGGGATTGGAACGGTGAGCCCTCTTCTTATGTAAACCCTTCGGGGACAAAAGGGTTGATTTACTTCACTGACAAAGACACAGAGGGTGGTCGGCATCAGCAATCTGCCATAGTTGACCCAGTATCAACCCTCTCTTCCAGATCCTCGCTTCTATGGGCACCTTGGACTTCTTGGATAGCCGAGTGAACATCTACAATGGTGGATATGAAAATGTTGGAGTACTGGGAAGGAAGCGTGAAGAGCCCCTACCTAAGCTATAGCAATAGCGTGAAAGAATAGATTAGGGCATCAGGCGGGGTAGGTTAAACGTGGGATGAATAATGGATACGAATTTTTGACTTAGTATCGGCAATAGGTCTGAAAAATTATCTGGGTCCGATCTCCAACTAGAAAAGAAAGTGAAACTCGATCTCGAGATGTGGAGGTTTTGGACAGGGGTTTAGAGTGGAACTTTTCGACTCGATTTCACACAGAGACCCAAGCCCCTCTCCGGAGATTGATTAAAGCGGGGTTTAGGGTGTGTTGAGGAAAGGGAGCTATAATTTATTTATTTATTCATATTTGCATTCAATTCCATGATGAAATTAGTAATTCTACCTTTCTCCCCAATTGTTTAACTCCTACTTTAGAGTAATGCTATTTGATGTTGCTCACTACCATAGTCGCATTATGTGGCATATATGTAACGGTTAATGATTTAATGTATTAATGTGATAGTTTTTTTTATTGCTTTATGTATCAAATCACTAACCGCCACATATATGCTATGTAGGGCGACTGCAAATAGCATTATTCTTACATTTATTCCTTGGTTTCCTTCCCCTTTTTTTAGACATATTACGGGGACAATCAGAAAGGTTTGGTAATGTTACATGATATGATAGCTATGTTAATTGCATGAATCACTAATCCTTCTATCTTTATTATTAAGTGA
>NW_019242244.1:0-1656 GCF_002742605.1 Olea europaea var. sylvestris | reverse complement strand
CACCCCCCCCCTCTCTCTCTCTCTCTCTTAATGTTGTTCTCTCACTCTCTTAAAGCATGTTAATCCTTCTTTTGAGAATGCATTTTAAAATGGTAGATTGAAGGAGAATGTGTGATTAAAAAATAATTTTTTTTAATTTGCATTTAGTATAATTTTATTGAAAAATGTGTGATTAAAAAGAGAGGAGAGAAAAATGTAACGTTACTGTCACATTGTTCAATGAAGTTGTGATACATTTTTATTGATCGGAAAAGGCAATAGTTGCGCGCTCAAATCAAGAAACAAAAATTCCCCCTTTTTGAGTAATGCTATTCATCAACATTGAATGATGAAGTCACTGTCACGTTGCCCAATAAAGTTGTGATGAATTTTTATTCATTGGACAATTCTGAATTGACCCACTACACATAGGTTCATCTCCACAACTCAAGAATCATTCGTCTCTTGGTGTGTAGTGTGTGAGAGAGAGAGAGAGAGATTTATTCTTTACAGGTCTGATCCACCATGAAAGACACAAATGTTAGATTCGAAAAAAACTTTTATGGATTTGATCATCAAACCAATGATTTTTAACTATAATATATGTGTAAATATTTAAATCCATATACTATATTTACTGAAAAAGATCCAACAAAGATGTGAAGTTGGAGAAAACTTTTGACTAGAATAGTGATCTGGGGTCTCTACACATTGCCTTTTCACCCTAATTGCAATGTGTCTTCCAAAGCTGTTGCCTCAAACTTGTTGCCCATATGCATAATGGGTTGTCATTCTTGTTTTAGGTACTTTATCCCGTACAAAATATTCAATATTTCGAAAATTAGATCGACTCGACTGGTTCAATGATAAATTATTCTCAAAATTTTGTACGTTATAGCTTAAAATCAAATAAAGATGTCACGATATATCTTAGTTTATTTATTCATACATTATATGTTTGTAAATAAATATTAACTCATCCAAAGAACTGCTTTTTGGTTGGGACTTTAGTTTAAGAGCAAAAAGTAGATTAATGGAATCATTTGAGAGTATCACTTTTTGATCAGCATTATCAGTAAACTATTCACGTTTATCGATTTAATCAAGTTCTAATCAAAGTCCCTTTCAAATAATTGTACTCCACTCATTAACCAATATATTGTTTCTTATCGAAAATAAGACCACTAAAACAAATTAAAACAACCTTAAAATTTACAGAGAAGGTTTTATGAAAATTGGGACATTTATAAAGGTTTGGCAAAGCTTTAATTATGATCTACCATACATGGAAATGAAAAATGAAACGCTACACTACCCATACGTAGAAATCTTTCCTGAAACGAAGTAAGAAACGGAAATGTTACATAAAAAATACTGAACTTTTTCTTATAAATTCAGTATTTAACTTAAATTTTTTTTAATATAAATTAAATAATAAAATTACTACAATCATTCATTTTTCAAGTTTTTTTTTTTTTTTATGAAATTATAATTTTTGAAAACTTGTTTACTTTAAGTTAATACAATAGTTTGCTTTGTGAGCAACTCTATTGGGGCTATATCCAAGATTCGTCGACTATGAATATATAGACATATGATTTTGTTTACGAAACTTGAATGGATTTCAGTTGATTGTATAAGTCAATATATTATTGGTTTTTTAATAAAAGCACTTTA
>NW_019242243.1:0-1656 GCF_002742605.1 Olea europaea var. sylvestris | reverse complement strand
GCCCCCGGCGCGATTTCTATTTTCGATCAAACTGCCAAATTTCAGCCAATTCCGACACAGTCGAGAAAATTGATAAAATTGCCTCCGGCGCGATTTTTGTTTCCGATCAACAAGTCAAATTTCAGCCAATTCTGACACTGTCGCGAAAAATGATGAAATAACACCCGGCGCGGTTTTTGTTCCCGATAAACCTGTCAAATTTCAGCCAATTCCAACACAGTCGAGAAAAATGACGAAATTGCACCCGGCGCGATTTTTTTTTCCGATCAACCTGTCAAATTTGAGCCCATTTTGACACAGTCGAGAAAAATGACGATATTACCCCCGGCGCGATTTTTGTTTCCGATCAACCTGTCAAATTTTAGACAATTCCGACACAGTCGCGAAAAATGACGAAATTGCCCCGGCGCGATTTTTTTCCCGATCAACCTGTCAAATTTGAGCACATTCCGACACAGTCGAGAAAAATGACGAAATTGCCCCCCGCGAGATTTTTATTTCAGATCAAACTTCCAAATTTCAGCCAATTCCGACACAGTCGAGAAAAATGACGAAATTGTCCCCGGCGCGGTTTTTGTTTCCAATCAACAAGACAAATTTCAGCAATTTCTGACACAGTCGCGAAAAATGACGAAATTACACCCGGCGCAGTTTTTGTTCCCGATAAACCTGTCGAATTTCAGCCAATTTCGACACAGTCGAGAAAAACGACGAAATTACCCCCGGCGGGATTTTTATTTCCGATCAACCTGTCAAATTTGAGCCCATTCCGACACAGTCCCGAAAAATGACGAAATTGCCCCCGGCGCGATTTTTGTTTCCCATCAACCTGTCAAATTTTGGCAAATTCCGACACAGTCGAGAAAAATGACATAATTGCCCCGGCGCGATTTTTGTTTCCGATCAACCTGTCAAATTTGAGCCCATTCCGACACAGTCTAGAAAAATGACGAAATTGCCCTCGGCGGGATTTTTATTTCAGATCAAACTGCCAAATTTCAGCCAATTCCGACACAGTCGAGAAAAATGACGAAATTGCCCCCGGCGCCGATTTTTGTTTCGGATCAACAAGTCAAGTTTCAGCCAATTCCGATACAGTCGCGAAAAATGACGAAATTACACCCGGCGCGGTTTTTGTTCCCGATCAACCAGTCAAATTTGGGGTCATTTCGACACAGTCTCGAAAAATGACGAAATCGCCACCTGCGCGATTTTTGTTTACGATCAACCTGTCAAATTTTAGTCCATTCCTACACAGTTGGGAAAAATGACGAAATTGCCCCCGGCGCGGTTTTTTGTTTCAGATCAACCCGTCAAATTTTACCCATTCCTACACTGTCGTGAAAAATGACGAAATTACCCTCGGCGCGGTTTTTTGTTTCCGATCAACCTGTCAAATTTCAGCCAATTCCGACAAAGTCGAGAAAAATGACGAAATTACGCCCGGCGCTATTTTCGTTCCCGATCAACCTGTCAAATTTTAGCCCATTCCGACACAGTCGAGACAAATGACGAAATTGTCGCCGCCCCGATTTTTATTTCCGATCAAACTGCCAAATTTTAGCAAATTCCGACACAGTCGAGAAAAATGACGAAATTGCATCCGGCGCGATTTTTGTTTCCGATCAACCTGTCAAATTTTAGATAATTTCGACA
>NW_019242242.1:0-1656 GCF_002742605.1 Olea europaea var. sylvestris | reverse complement strand
TTTCCGATCAACCTGTCAAATTTTAGCCAATTTCGATACAGTCGCGAAAAATGACGAAATTGACCCCGGCGCGATTTTTGATTTCGATCATCCTGTCAAATTTGAGCCCATTCAGAAAATGTCGAGAAAATGACGAAATTGCCCCCGGAGCGATTTTTATTTCAGATCAAACTGCCAAATTTCAGCTAATTCCGACACAGTCGAGAAAATGACGAAATTGCCCCCGTCGCGATTTTTGCTTCCAATCAACAAGTCAAATTTTAGTCAATTCCGACACAGTCGCGAAAAATGACGAAATTACTCCCGGCACGATTTTTGTTCTCGATAAACCTGTCAAATTTTAGCCCATTCCGACCCAGTCGAGAAAAATGATGAAATTTTCGCCGTCGCAATTTTTATTTCCGATCAAACTGCCAAATTTCAGCCATTTCCGACACAGTCGAGAAAAATGACGAAATTGCCCCCGGCGCGATTTTTGTTTCCGATCAACCAATCAAATTTTAGTCAATTCCGACACAGTCGCGAAAAATGACGAAATTACACTCGGCGCGGTTTTTGTTCCCGATCAACTAGTCAAATTTGAGCTCATTCTGACACAGTCTCGAAAAATGACGAAATCGCCACCTACGCGATTTTTGTTTCCGATCAACCTGTCAAATTTTAGCCCATTCCTACACAGTCGGGAAAAATGACGAAATTTGCCCCCGGCGCGATTTTTTGTTTCCGATCATCCTGTCAAATTTTAGCCCATTCCTACACAGTCGTGAAAAATGACGAAATTGCCCCCGTCGCGATTTTTTGTTTCCGATCAACCTGTCAAATTTTAGCCCATTCTGATACAGTCGCAAAAAATAACGAAATTACACCCGACGCTATTTTTGTTCCCGATCAGCCTTTCAAATTTGAGCCCATTCCAACGCAGTCGACAAAAATGACGAAATTGACGACGGCGCGATTTTTATTTCCGATCAAACTGCCAAATTTTTGCCAATTCCGACGCAGTCGAAAAAATGACTAAATTGTCCCGGGCGCGATTTTTGTTTCCGATCAACAAGTCAAATTTTAGTCAATCCCGACACAGTCGTGAAAAATGACGAAATTACACCCGGCGCTATTTTTGTTCCCGATCGTCATGTCAAATTTGAGCCCACTCCGACACAGTCGAGAAAAATGACGAAATTGCCCCGGAGCGATTTTTGTTTCCGATCAACCTGTCAAATTTGAGCCCATTCCGACACGGTCGATAAAAATGACGAAATCCCCCGATGCGATTTTTATTTCAGATCAAACATCCAAATTTTAGTCAATTCCGACACAGTCGAAAAAAATGACGAAATTGCCCCCGGCGCGATTTCGTTCTCGATAAACCTGTCAAATTTTGGCCCATTCCGATATAGTCGAGAAAAATGACGAAATTGCCGCCGTCGTGATTTTTATTTACGATCAAACTGCCAAATTTCAGCCAATTCCGACACAGTCGTGAAAAATGACGTAATTGCCCCCGGCGCGATTTTATGTTTCCGATGAACCTGGCAAATTTTAGCCAATTCCGATACAGTCGCGAAAAATGACCAAATTGACCCCGGCGCGATTTTTTGTTTCCGATCAACCTGTCAAATTTTAGCCCATTCTGAAACAGTTGCGAAAAATCACAAA
>NW_019242241.1:0-1656 GCF_002742605.1 Olea europaea var. sylvestris | reverse complement strand
ATAAACTACAACAAATTTCCCAATAAAAGCATGCAAAACATGGTTCATTAAACGCATAAAAGTGCTCGGTGCATTAGTGAGTCGAAACGGCATAACTAACCATTCATACAATCCATACTTAGTCTTAAATGCCATTTTCCATTCATCACCCTCCTGCATGCAAATTTGATGATACCCACTCTTAAGATCAATCATACTAAAAATGCAAGCACCATGCAACTCATCAAGCATATCATTTGGCCTAGGTATTGGGTGATGATACTTTACCGTGATATTGTTGATAGCTCGGCAATCCACGCACATTCTCCAAGTCCCTCTTTCTTAGACACCAGCAAAACAGGTACACTAACAATATCATTTGCCTATTATCGCTCATAGCTTTTTTCAACTCACTCTCTTTTACATAGAAGTTGACCTTTGGCTTTTCTCTCCGCTCAGCCGACTCTTTTTCTCTCCTCTCAACTGACTCTTTTTCTCTCCACTCATGTGGCTTCTCTCTCTTTTCTCCACTCTCAGCCACCTCACTATTTTCTCTCTTATTGATGGTTTCACTATTGCCTCTCCTTTTTCTTGACTCTCTTATTCTCTCATCTTCCTCACTTTTCAGCTTGATTTGATCTCCATACACTTTTGCCAGTGTTAATGGCGCAAGAGTAATAGTCTTCCCATCCATGACAAAGCTATAAAGATTCCTATGACCATCATGTGTGACCCTTCTATCATATTGCCATTGTCTTCCTAACAAGATATGACCCTCATGCATAGGCGCCACATCACATACTAATTTGTCACTATAACTCCCAATTGAGAAATTAATTAAAACTCTTTTATTCACCCTAACTTCCCCAGTTTCATTCAACCATTGCAACTTATAAGGCCTAGGGTGTGTTAACAATGCTAGTCCTAATTTCTCAACTAAAGTTGTGCTAGCTACATTCGTGCAACTCCCACCATCAATAATCATACTACATACTTTATCGTTGACGTAACAACGTGTATGGAATATATTTTCTCGCTGCTGCTCTGAATCATCCACTTTTACTTGAGTGTTAAGAGCTCTCCTTAACACCAACGATTCCCTAACAGCAAACTCCAATTTTTTTTTCTTCTTCAACATCCTCCAATGCAGGAATGTCCTCAAACTCTCCTTCACTTTCACTCACCACCTCTCCATTATCCAACAAAACCATTACCCATTTATTCGAGCATTGAGAAGCAATGTGCCCTGACCCCAAGCGTCTGAAACACTTGATGTCTCGATTCTTTAATGGTTGTGAATCTATTTTGGGTGCTGTTTTGCTAGCACTTTCTTCTTTCCCTTTCTACCACTCATTTCTAACTTTAAGTATAGCTTTATCACCTTTGTTGTTGTTGTTCCACCCTGGCTTCCAAGATGGATTAACACTCGAAGTTCCTAACGGCTGCCTAGCTGGACCTTTCCTCCTCAACTATCTCTCTACCTTCATAGCCACATGCAACATGTCTTCCAACTCCACTACATTGACAATTTCCCTATTCAACCCATTCAAGAATCGTGCCGTGGTAGCCTCCCGGTCCTCCACTACATTGGCCTTAATCATGAGTATTTCCATCTCCTTATGATAGTCCTCTACACTTTTCGACCCTTGATATAGACCTTACAGTTTTTGATGGATC
>NW_019242240.1:0-1656 GCF_002742605.1 Olea europaea var. sylvestris | reverse complement strand
AAACATAGTACTAGAATTGTTGAAATTGCAAATGTTATGTTCATTGAGAATGGTGAAGTTAGTGGGAGTTTGGAACCAAAATATGTGAAAATAAGAAAAGTTGGAGTGCCTATTTCTCTACCCTCAACTTCTTCTAATAATATTGTTCCTTAAATTGTTGAACATTATGAAAATTAGCCAGAGTAACAAATAAATGATCAAATATCTCACAATAAAGTTACTATTAATGAAACCGCACTAAATGAACCACAAGAAATAGCATTAAGAAGGTCATAAAGACAACGTAGACCTTCTATTTCTGATGATTATGTGGTCTACCTACAAAAGTCTAAATTTGACTTGAAAATTGTTGATGATGATCTAGTTTCATTCTCACAAGCTATTGAGAGAGCTAATTCTGATGAGTGGTTGGATGTTATAAAAGATGAGCTAAAATCTATGGAGTAGAATGAAATCTGCGATCTCGTCAAATTACCTAGATCATGTAAAAGAGTTGGGTATAAATGGGTCTTTAAGACCATGCACGGCTCTAACGGTAATTACAAATGATATAAGGCTAGACTTATTACCTACTCAGAAAGGTGGCATTAATTATAAGGAGACATTTTCGTCAGTCTCTAAGAAAGACTCACTCAGAATTATAATGGCCTTACTAGCTCATTATGGCTTAGAGCTGCATGAAATAAATGTTAAAATCACCTTTCTAAATGGAAATTTGGATGAAGAAGTTTATATGGATAAGCCTGAAGGTTTTTCGATTGAAGAAAAGGAACACATGGTGTGTAAGTCAAAGAAATCAATATACGAACTTAAACAGACTTTCCATCAATGGTGTCTTAAGTTCAATGATACCATTACTTCCTTTGGATTGAAGGAAAACATCGTTGATTGATTTATATATCTAAAAGTTAGTGGGAACAAGTTTATATTTTTTATTTTGTAAGTTGATGATATCTTTCTAGCTACTAATGATCTTAGTATATTACAAGAGACTAAGAAATTTCTTTCTAAAAATTTTGAAATAAAAGATATAGGAGAAACAACTATGTGATTGGACTTGAAATATTAGAAGCTAAGTCACAAAAATTGTTAAGGTTGTCTTAGAAAGCATATATCAATAAAGTTTTGGAGATATTTAAGATGGAAAATTGTTGAGCTAGCACCGTTCCAATTCAAAAACGAGATAGATTTAGACTCATGCAATGTCCTAAGAATGAATTGGAACGTAAACAAAAGGCAACTACTCCTTATGCATGTGTTGTTGGGTGCTTAATGTATGCTCAGACTTGCACTAGACCAGACATTCGTTTTGCTATCGAAATACTAGGAAGATATCAAAGTAACCTAAGACTTGATTATTGGAAAGTTGCAAAGAAAGTATTGAGATACTTGCAAGGAAAGAAAGACCACATGCTCACTTATAGAAGATTTGATAGCTTGGAGGTCATTGGGCTTTTGGATTTGGACTTTTCTGAATATGTGGCTACTAGAAAGTCCACCTATTCGTTTCTCTTGGCTAGATGAACTGTATCATGAAAAAGTGCAGAGCAATCAGTCATTGCTGCATCCACTATGGAAGCTAAGTTTGTGGCACGCTTTGAGGCCACAGTTTAAGGAAATTAGTTGCGAAACTTAATTTCAAAGCTTGATTGTCGG
>NW_019242239.1:0-1656 GCF_002742605.1 Olea europaea var. sylvestris | reverse complement strand
TTAAAATATTGACTTTACCGTCATTTTTTTCTTGAGCAATAGAGAAAGCTTGTTTTCCAAAAGTTGCAACCTTAGATCATTTTATTTAAGAATAGTGTGGTCGAAGTGTCCCATGCTTCTTTTGGCGTATTTTTTTTTTTTGTCTTTTATGTGTTCCAATAATTCTTTCTCAATTGTTGTCTTTAACTGTATACAAGTTTGCCATGTTGTATAGTTTTGATTATTAAGCTTCTTCACACCGCCTCACTTTGTAGGTCTTCCATAGTGATTTGAGTAAGCTTCTTGTTATCAAACAAGCTTTTATAAAACTCCACAATCTCACTCTAAGCATGAGCTCGAGAAGCTCAGAAATTCGTCCTCGAACTGATACCAAATTGTTAAATTTAATACTCAAAAAGACCTATTTTATTGATATAAAATCACTTATATAAGTTTGAACACATACACCAATGTCATTCAAAATGAAAACAATCACTCCAATTACAATTTCTCCAGCAGCATCCTTTTCTCTCACTCACCCACTATTTCTCCCGTCACTAGTAAACCTTCAAAACTAACAATGACGAGTGCTCTAGCCAACCTTGTATCTCAACAATAAAAAGCCTGTAAATTCGGGTCTCAATCCATGTATCGTGAATCTTCTCATTTTAGATTATGAAATTTTACTCAAAGAATTTAATTCAAAAATTTCACGACAGAAAGACTTAACTTTGTTAAAATATTGACTTACCGTTATTTTTCCTTGAGCAATAGAATAGCTCGTTTTCCAAAAAATTGCAGCCTTGGACCATTATTCTTTGAGAATATTGCGGTCAAAGTGTCCCATTGGCATATTTTTCTCTTATGTGCTCTAATAATTCTTCATGAAGAATGGGATGCTAAATATTCACAATTATAATTGAGCATGCTCGATAGAAGAAACTTAGTTTGAGATTAAAGGATGAAACATCATTGGTAGTAGTTTTCCTTGAACAAATAGATTACAAAGATGATTGGATTGATGGCTCTAGAGATGCATCGTGATTCATGAAAAGTCTACTTGATATACTTGCGAAGAACTACCAAACTCAAGAAATAGAAGTCGTTGAAGAAGCATATTCTTGATAGATATTGCAGAGGATGGAGCTAGTAGATTCAATAGAATTTGATGACAAGTTGAAGGCGAAGGTGCCAGAGTAAATCAGTGGAATAAGATAGAAGCTCAGAAAAATAAAAGATGTGATGGAAATAATCAATGAGCAAGAGCATCGATGGTAATAGAAGTATCTAAAGATCTACAAGTGTCAAGTGACAAATAAGAGTTCATAAGAGTGACAGAGAGTCTGGGCAAAATGACGTGTACCAAAAAATATTAGAGGATCGGCAGAATCTACAAGAAGAGATTGAGGTACGTACAAATTCACAACCCCAAGTAAAAAAGTTGGGCAGTTGGGAGAAATTAAAAAACAAGTATGCTAACCTAGAAACAGATAAAGAAGAAGGTACATAGGAGTCAGATATATTTGAAGTGACAGGTGTGTTGAATAAAGGATCGAGTGCTTCAAAGTTTGTCAAGTTTTGGAGACACCTGAGCATGATGAAAAAGAAAAGAGCCAAATTGAAAGTCTATGCTGAAGGGGAGAATTGAAAGTCGTGACCACTTAAGAGGTAAGATCC
>NW_019242238.1:0-1656 GCF_002742605.1 Olea europaea var. sylvestris | reverse complement strand
CAGATCCAAGTAGTACAGTTCTTTTTTTTTTTTTTTCATTTTTCTTCTCAACCCATGTACAAATTCAATACAACCCGTGTTCCCTTAGTTTAAACCCAAAAAAATAAATTAAAATAAAACCCATTTTAAAATCTTAAAATCCATCTCATCCTAGCTAAATTCCAAAACCCAAACCCAAACCAAACATCTCCATCCCTGTATATGTTTTTAATCTCCATCAAAGGAATTATTCTACAATTCCATTACGTCTCTCTCCATCTCTATGTAGCAACGTCTCCGGGTCATCCTTCAATTGTAAATCGTGTTCTTCTCAAAATTAAGGTTTCTTAGTCTTCGATTTTAGTTTGTATGTCCCCCCTCCAATTTTAAGATTTCATTTCAAATCACATTAGATAAATAGACATTAAGAATGTTTTTGTTTTTATTAAGACATGCTCTCTTAATTTCAAATTGTTTTGAAGGATATAGTTAAAAGTAATAATTAGGCAGCAATTTTGAAGTGTTTCTATCTAGATCTCCATTTAATTTGTAGTTTCCTTAATTCAGCTGTTTGATTTTTGTGTCAATTATTAAGGTTTTAGTAGTTTACGGATCAGGGTTTTTTGATATCTATTGGGGCTTTCTAAAGAGGAAAATATTGAATTACTACTTTGCTCAAAGTTAAATATATATTTTGTTCAATAGTATCATTGTTGTTTGTTGAACATAAACAGAGTTACAAAAAAGTAAGTATTGTTATTAGATTAATTTTTCTTCTTGAAATGAGATAATTTTTTAGAAGTACAAGAAGAAAAGGGCATGGGAAACACATGTTGGTCAAGAAATATGATAATTAACCCAACGTTTGTCATCATTTCAATTTTGTTCCCTTGGGGACACGGCAGAGGAGAAAAATGATTTCTTGATTTCCCTTGGACCGCATAGAAGAAAGCGAGAATTTTTGGATACAACCTGATCATTCCATCAATCTTTATTTTAAATTAAATCCTAGAGTTGAAAAATGAAAAAAATTTTAAATTTTAGTTTTCAGCATTTAGAAATGAACCATTCTATACTTTTTGTATACTACAAATTAATGTGAATATGTTTAGTTTTTCAGATTTTTTGCAAAGTTCCCTCTGTTGAATTTTTGGATTATTAAGTGTTGAATTGTTGACACACATTCGTGTTTGACTATAAAAATATGTCATGCGACATCTTCGATATGTCTCTCAACTGTATCGGTGTTTGATGACAACGTGTTGGTCCATCACTGTTCAGCCCCCCTCAACTAAATTCCTGGATTTGCCCCTGCAGGCTCATAACAATGGACTTTATCAGTTTGTCTTCTTGAGGGTAAGCTCAGTCATAAATTGAGAATTCAGATACTAACTTGTACCATCCACCACAGCACTACCCTAAATCTAACTTAAAGAAAATCCTTGCATGGCATACAGACATGACACAACTGCCAAATGAAGACAATCCCAATGGTGAATAAACTGTTCTCCAATTTTCACTTTAAGCCATCATTGTCAGGTCAAAAAAACTAAAAAAAAAAAAATTAAAAAAATCGCCTTGTAGTTACCAAAATTTATTGTTTGTGGTATAAACACATAACACCAGATGGCTTATACTGTTTTTAATAAACTCAGATTAAGTTCCACAACAGAAAAA
>NW_019242237.1:0-1656 GCF_002742605.1 Olea europaea var. sylvestris | reverse complement strand
TCGCGACTGTGTCGGAATGGGCTATAATTTGATAGGTTGATCGGAAACAAAAATCGCGCCGGGGGCAATTTCGCCATTTTTCGTGACTGTGTCGGAATGGGCTAAAGTTTGGCAGGTTGATCGGAAACCAAAATCACGCTGGGGTCAATTTCGTCATTTTTCGCGACTGTGTCGGCATGGGCTCAAATTTGACAGTTTGATCGGGAAAAAAAATCGTGCCGGGTGAATATCGTCATTTTTCGCAACTGTATCGGAATTGGCTAAATTTTGACAGGTTGATCAGAAACAAAAACCGCGCCGGGTTCAATTACGTCATTTTTCGCGACTGTGTCGGAATGTGTTCAAATTTGACAGGTTGATCGGAAACAAAAATCGCGCCGGGGGCAATTTCGTCATTTTTCGCGACTGTCTCGGAATGGGCTAAAATTTGACAGGTTGATTGGAAACAAAAATCGCGCCGAGGACAATTTCGTATTTTTTATGGGCTGTGTCGGAATGGGCTAAAATTTGATAGGTTGATCGAAACAAAAATCGCGTAGGGGGCAATTTCGTCATTTTTCGCTACTGTGTCGGAATGGGCTAAAATTCGACAGGTTGATCGGAAACAAAAATCGCGCCGGGGTCAATTTCGTCATTTTTCGCGAATGTGTCGGAAAGGGCTCAAATTCGACAGGTTGATCGGGAACAAAAATCGTGCCGGGTGAATTTCGTCATTTTTCGCAACTATGTCGGAATTGGCTAAAATTTGACAGGTTCATCGGAAACAAAAATCGTGCCTGGGGTAATTTCGTCATTTTTCGCGACTGTGTCAGAATGGGCTAAAATTTGACAGGTTGATCGGAAACAAAAACCGCGCCAGGGGCAATTTCGTCATTTTACTCGACTGTGTTGGAATGGATTGAAATTTGGCAGGTTGATCGGAAATAAAAATCGCGCCGGGCGCAATTTCGTCATTTTTCGCGACTGTGTCGGAATGGGCTATAATTTGACAGGTCGATCGGAAACAAAAATCGCGCCGGGGGCAATTTCGCCATTTTTCGCGACTATGTCGGAATGGGCTAGAATTTGACAGGTTGATCGGAAACAAAAATCGCGCCGGGGGCAATTTCGCCATTTTTCGCGACTGTGTCGGAATGGGCTAAAGTTTGACAGCATGATCGGAAACCAAAATCATGCTGGGGTCAATTTCGTCATTTTTCGCGACTGTGTCGTAATGGGCTCAAATTTGACAGTTTGATCGGGAAAAAAATTCGTGCCGGGTGAATATCGTCATTTTTCGCAACTGTGTCGGAATTGGCTAAATTTTGACAGGTTGATCAGAAACAAAAATCGTGCCGGGGTCAATTACGTCATTTTTCGCGACTGTGTCGGAATGGGTTCAAATTTGACAGGTTGATCGGGAACAAAAATCGTGCCGGGTGAATTTCGTCATTTTTCGCAACTATGTCGGAAATGGGCTAAAATTTGACAGGTTGATCGGAAACAAAAATCGCGGAGGGGGCAATTTTGTCATTTTTCGCTACTGTGTCGGAATGGGCTAAAATTTGACAGGTTGATCGGAAACAAAAACCGAGCCTGGGGCAATTTCGTCATTTTTCGCGACTATGTCGGAATGGGCTTAAATTTGACAGGTTGATCGGGAACAAAAATCGTGCC
>NW_019242236.1:0-1656 GCF_002742605.1 Olea europaea var. sylvestris | reverse complement strand
TGTTTTTGTTTAAAGTATTTGAAGTATTGTTATTTAAATTATTATCCGAAAATGTAAGCTTCCCCTAAAACGTATACATTTGTTACTAAACCACCGGCTAAGCTAAGTAAAGTAAGTAGCGTTTCGGTCCACTAGGGGTCGGGGCGTTACACATTCCTTGAGATAGTGCTTGCAAGTACTTAAATGAATCGATGAGGAAGCATCTTGTACTCGACTAAGCTTTAAAAGACGAAAACGCTTATCTACATAAATTAGTCTTCAACGACTTTAGCTTCAAGTTTTGTCCAAAAAATTCCATAATTGACAGGACATTTTTTAGTGGGAATAACTCATGATATTAAAGATGGAGGGATAATATAGATTGCTGCTAATCCATTCTTTCACTGGAGAAGCTTCTTACGGAATGAGAAGTAAATTATTTGGAAGGTCTCTTATATAATAGAGTTGGATGGAAGACATCCTCACACATTATTAACAGTTAGCAGAAACTCTTTTAATCTGATATCTTTTAATCTGATATAGCAAATGGCATCAAAAATCAAAGAAACCCCAATAGAAGAAGACATTTCTTTAGATGATCTGTTTGACCTCACCATGAAATAGAAGTGGAACCAAGTTTAAAAGGCTTACAAGAAATATCCCTCCACTTGCAGAGCCAAGCTCACTAAATTAGAAGAGACGGCTTTACATGTAGCCATCTCTAGTTACCACTCTGAATTACAGAGCCCTGATTGTGAAAAACAGATTGAGGAAATGATCAAATCCATACCTGACAAAGATGCATTCGAGATATTATCAATGAAGAATGATAAAGGAAACACTCCTCTCCATCTCGCAGCAGCAGTCGGATGGCTAAGTATCTGCAAGTGCATAGCTTTAAGGGATCGTGAACTCATTTAACACTTAAAATTTAAAGGGAAATACCCCATTGTTTGTAGCGGCTTATCATGGAAAGTTGGATTGTTTTCTTACCCTCCATCATCTCTACAGTAAAAAGCCATTTCAAGAAACAGATCAGCAAACGAAAGGACAAGAACCAGACGAAACACTTTGTAGATGGGAAGATGGGAATGCAATTTTTACACTCAGCTATTTCCGGAGAATATTTCAGTAAGAATTATTCTTTACAACTTTCTTCACATTCAAACATTCATAGGCAGGTTTGGTATACTGGATTATACATACATACATACATACTATATATATATATATAAAGTATTTTCCCTTCTTTGATTTCTTCCTTATTGGAAACCTGTATTTGATTTAATCAAATTGGATTTTTTTGATTTTCTTTTTTTGCAACAGAATTGGCTTACCGGATAATCAGCCATTACCCAAAGCTGATCAATTCAGTTAATATGGAGGGTGAATCTCCTCTCCATGTTCTTGCCAGAAAGCCTAATGTGTTCAGAAGCAGCACTCATTTTCCATTCCCAGACTCTATCATCTACCGCTGTGAGAAATCTTCTAACACAATATCATATATTTGCAATAGGATTCTCATTATTATGACTAGCTTATCATTTAGAGTTATTTTCATATTTATGTACTTTAGTAAATGATTAATTTGCTCACATCAGCCTAATTAATTATATTTATTAAAGAATTCAAACTTCATCTATGATATGTTTCTCTCTATTAAGTCATGCTAAAACA
>NW_019242235.1:0-1657 GCF_002742605.1 Olea europaea var. sylvestris | reverse complement strand
TCAGTTGGATTATTCATGAATTGGCTAACAACACACACGGAGAATCCGATGTCAGGTCTAGTATGAGACAAATAAATTAGTCTTCCCACTAGTCGTTGATATCTTTCTTTGTCGACTGGAGCACTACTTTCCTTCATCCCAATCTTACGCGTTAAGTCCATAGGAGTATCCTTCGGTTTACATCCGAGCATACTTGTCTCCGTAAGCAGTTCAAGGTTGTATTTCCTTTAGGAAATCGTTATTCCCTTGCTTGAGCGAGCCACTTCCATGTCGAGAAAGTATTTTAGATTTCCTAGATCCTTGATCTCAAATTCTGATGCAATAATAGACTTTAATTGGCTCATTTCGTCATGATTGTTTCTTGTGACAATGATGTCGTTCACGTATACAATGAGGAGAGTGAGTTTCCCATCAGGCGAATGTTTGGTAAAGAGAGTATGGTCAGATTGTCCCTGTAAGTAACCATATTTCTTCACAACCCTTGTGAATCGTTCAAACCATGCTCTTTGTGATTGTTTCAGTTCATACAATGATTTCTTCAATTTACACACTAGATTGGAATTTTCTTTCCTTTCAAACCTAGGTGGAATCTCCATATAAACTTCTTCTTCTAGGTCCCCATTCAGAAAGGCATTCTTGATGTCTAGTTGGTGAAGTGGCCAATCTAAGTTTGAGACCAAAGATAAGAGGACTCGAATTGTATTTAGTTTAGCAACAGGGGCAAATGTCTCTTGATAATCGATTCCATATGATTGAGTGTAGCCTTTTGCTACTAACCTGGCCTTATATCTGTTTAAGCTTCCATCTGCATTGTATTTTACGTTGGAGATTCATTTACAACCGATTGGTTTTTTTTCCTTTTGGAACTTCTGTGAGAACCCACGTGCAATTTTTGTTGAGAGCCCGTATTTCTTCATTTATGGCCTCTTTCCATTTTTGACTTTCATAGCCTCTTGAACATTGTTTGGAATCTTTATAAGTGACAGGTTAGAAATAAAGGCACAATATACACGAGAAAGATTGTTGTATGACACGAAATTAGATATGGGGCGCTGAGTACAAGACCTGACTGCTTTTCTTTGGGCAATGGGAACCTCAAGATCATCATATGACAAGGAAATAGGATCAGATGGATTTTCGATGTTACCTGAATCCATAGGGTCAGAATTTGGATTAGATGTTTGGCCATGCTTGGGAAGAATTGGATTCTCTATCTCTTTGTCAGTTTTTGACCTTTTGGAGTAAACTTGGAGTTCTTTGCCTTTTCCACCTGCACTTAGAGTTAGGGATTTGATGACAGGTTCTACAGGTTCGATCGTTGACTGAGGAGGAATGAGCAAGGTTGAATCAGGTGATAAGGACGTAACTGGCTCAGGTTGTATTGCCGTAGCTGGGATAGGTTTTAGTTGCCAAAACCGATATTCTTCTCCTCTTCCAATGCCAGAATTCTCTGCCTGAATATGAGTTTTGGGGTAGAAAGATTGATTTTAAAAGAATGTTGTATCCATAGTGGTATAAAACTTTTTCGTTTCTGGAGAATAACTTTTATACCCTTTTTGAGTAGGAGAATACCTAAGAAATACACATTTAATGGCCTTTGGATCGAGTTTACTGCGAAGATGTGGTGGAACATGAACAAAAGCTGAGCACCCAAAGA
>NW_019242234.1:0-1657 GCF_002742605.1 Olea europaea var. sylvestris | reverse complement strand
TGGATTGTCGGCGTACGAAGAATTGAGCGTAACTTTTACACACGGCGTCCGTTTTGGGCCCATAAGTACTTTTTGGAAATGTACCGACCGTTTTGGATTGAACTCACCACTTCGTCGTGAAGTACGAGGGATTTTTTGCCGTTCTTCGAAAGAATGAGCGCTTGTACACTTAGAATGCTTGGAGAGTCAGCGGACGAAGAATTGAGCGTAACTTTTGCACACGGTGTCCGCTTTGGGCCCGTAAGATCTTTATGGAAATGTAGCGACCGTTTTGGATTAAACTCACCACTTCATCGTGACGTATGAGGGATTTCAGCCATTTTTCGAAAGAATGAGCAATTGCATATTTGGAATGCTTGGATTGTCGGCGTACGAAGAATTGAGCGTAACTTTTGCACACGGTGTCCGTTTTGGGCCCATAAATACTTTCTGGAAATGTAGCGACCGTTTTGGATTGAGCTGACCACTTCGTCGTGACGTACAAGGGATTTTGGCCATTCATCGAAAGAATGAGCGCTTGTATGCTTAGAACGGTTAGAGAGTCGGCGGACGAAGAATTGAGCGTAAATTTTGCACACGGTGTTCGCTTTTGGCCCGTAAGAACCTTTTGAAAATGTAGCGACCGTTTTGGATTGAACTCACCATTTCGTCGTGACGTACGAGGGATTTCGGCCATTTTTTGAAAGAATGAGCACTTGCATATTTCGAACGCTTGGATTGTCGGCGTACGAAGAATTGAGCGTAACTTTTGCACACGCTGTCCGTTTTGGGCCCATAAGTACTTTTTGGAAATGTAGCGACCGTTTTGGATTGAACTCACAACCTCATCGTGACGTGCAAGGGATTTTGGCAATTCTTCAAAAGAATGACCGCTTGCACACTTAGAACGCTTGGAGATTCGGCTGACGAAGAATTGAGCGTAACTTTTGCACACGGTGTCCGCTTTGGTCCCATAAGAACTTTTTGGAAATGTAGCAACCGTTTTGGATTGAACTCACCACTTCGTCGTGACGTATGAAGGATTTTGGCCATTTTTCAAAGGAATGAGCACTTTCGTATTTGGAACGTTTGGATTGTCAGCGTACGAAGAATTAAGCGTAACTTTTGCACACGGTGTCCGTTTTGTGCCCATAAGTAATTTTTGGAAATGTAGCGACCGTTTTGGATTGAACTCACCACTTCGTCGTGACGTACGAGGGATTTTGGCCATTCTTCGAAAGAATGAGCGCTTGTACACTTAGAACGCTTGGAGAGTCAGCGGACGAAGAATTGAGCGTAACTTTTGCACACGGTGTCCGCTTTGGGCCCGTAAGATCTTTTTGGAAATGTAGCAACCGTTTTGGATTGAACTCACCACTTCGTCGTGACGTATAAAGGATTTCGGCCATTTTTCGAAAGAATGAGCAATTGCATATTTGGAAGGCTTGGATTGTCGTCGTACGAAGAATTGAGCGTAACTTTTGCACACGGTGTCCGTTTTGGGCCCATAAGTACTTTTTGGAAATGTAGCGCCGTTTTGGATTGAACTCACCACTTCATCGTGACGTATGAGGGATTTTGGCCATTCTTCAAAAAATGAGCGCTTGTGTACTTAGAACGCTTGGAGAGTCGGCGGACGAAGAATTGAGCGTAACTTTTGCACACGGCGTCCGCTTTG
>NW_019242233.1:0-1657 GCF_002742605.1 Olea europaea var. sylvestris | reverse complement strand
TTGATCATGTGTTCATACACATTCATACCTTCATCACATTGCATATGTGTTGCATGTTTGTGTGTTTGTTTAGTCTTAGTTTGAGAGTTTTATTTGTGTGTTTCAATAAAATAAAATAAAAAATTTGATTGGGGTTTTGATTATGTGTGTGCCTTATATGCTTTGACTCTGACATGTGCATTTAGACTCGTACTCTTTTATTCATCATATGTACGACTCTGAGGTTCCATCTAAGTTCACTTTGTCTGTGGAGTTTTGGGTATATGGCTCGTCATTCACCTTTGCACAGTGCATACCATAGTCCTGTAAATGAGTCTTGACTGCATGGGTGAGACTTGGGATGGTGGTCTACTATGATTGGGGTTGTGTGTCCATTTGACTTGATCTAGGACGAGTGTCACCTAATCATAATGTCTTTCCCCACGTTTATTGTATATTGTCGAACTTTTGCTATGTTTGGGGCCTATTTGACTCGAACTATTAAGCCCGAGGGGTTTTTAACCTGGTGCCCTAAGGTCGTCTGGCTTGGGAGTCACCGGCCCAACGTTCGTTACAGGGGTCATCTCTGTCGCCTAATGAGGATAGCATTGCACTTATGTTCGCGTGTTAAAAAAAAAATATGAGATCTTTCAGTTAGGGGGAGTAAAAGCGTGACAATCGAATTATTTGATATAGGTCCTCGTGGCATTGGATTTCACTGTCACTTGGTCGACACATACCTTTGTTGTGTTGCTTTCACGTGTCCTTTCTCACTAATTTAAGGTTTTGAGTCTAACTTGCATGGACTACGTAGCACGTTTCACGTGATGTTTTGTATACACTTTCCTCCACGAGTTATTTGATCTATGTGTGGACTTACGAATTGTCTATATGCTGTGTATCGGGTTTGTGTCTTCATGGTTATGTTTGGGCTCGATTGCATATTTTGCTACACATCGTTAAAATTTTGTTACTTAGGGCTATTTTCATAATTTTCAGTGTTATGCCATATTTTAAAGAATTCAAAATTTTGGTGCTATTTTTGAAAGTTGCATTTTCGCTCGAGGCTCGCTTAAACCTCGCTCGAGCGACAGTGCAAGGTTTTGACCTATAACTTCATTTCTCGCGTTTCCAGTTTGAAAATTCTCCAAGTTCTTCACAAATTTCATACAATCTTCTGGAATTTCTTCTGTTCATATTGTTAATTGAGTGTTACGACGTTATTACACATCATTTCAACATCAAAATTCCATTTTTGAACTTCAATTGAGGTAAACTTTCCATGTTTTTATTTTTTTCGTTTTTTTTTCTTTTCCTCAATTCTTTGCATTTTGCGTGATTCTTTGCTTCTATTACGTAAATTCTTGGGCTATATCTTGTTTAGCATCGTTGCCATGAAGTTTGTTTCACGTTGGATTTATATTTTCCATGGCATTGTGAGAATTGTGTTGAAATTTTGCTTGTGTTAGTTATGTTTTTCATCGAAGTTCATCGCGTTGGTTCTTGCATTCCGTAAATCCGATTTGCATGCCGTTTGTTTCATATTGTTCGGGATGTTACCTAGTTTGTGGTTGTGTGATTGGGTACAGGGTTATGTATCTTGCGTGCCTGGAAAGTTGTGCCAAAGAACCGCACGCCACATGCTCGATGAAATGCCTTAGTCTATTTAGGTTTGATT
>NW_019242232.1:0-1657 GCF_002742605.1 Olea europaea var. sylvestris | reverse complement strand
CTCACTCTTTCGAAAAATGGCCGAAATCCCTCATACGTCATGACGAAGCGGTGAGTTCAATCCAAAACGGTCGCTACATTTCCGAAAAGTACTTACGGGCCCAAAACGGACACCGTGTGCAATAGTTACGCTCAATTCTTCGAACGCCGACAATCCAAACGTTCCAAATAGGCAAGTGCTCACACTTTGGAAAAATGGCCAAAATCGCTCATACGTCACGAAGAAGTGGTGAGTTCAATCCAAAACGGTCGCTACATTTCCAAAAAGTTCTTATGGGCCCAAAACGGACACCGTGTGCAAAAGTTACGCTCAATTCTTCGTACGTCGACAATCCAAGGGTTCCAAATATGTAAGTGCTAATTCTTTCGAAAAAAAGCCAAAATCCCTCGTACGTCATGACGAAGTAGTGAGTTCAATCCAAAACGGTCGCTAGATTTCCAAAAAGGACTAACGGGCCCAGAACGGACACCGTGTGCAAAAGTTACTCTCAATTCTTCGTACGCCGACAATTCAAGCGTTCCAAATATGCAAGTGCTCACACTTTCGAAAAATAGCCGAAATCCCTCATACGTCACGACGAAGTGGTGAGTTAAATCCGAAACGGTCGCTACATTTCCAAAAAGTTCTTATGGGCCCAAAACGGACACCGTGTGCAAAAGTTACGCTAAATACTTCGTACGCTGACAATCCAAGCGTTCCAAATATGCAAGTGCTCATTCTTACGAAAAATGGCCGAAATCCCTCGTACGTCACGATAAAGTTGTGAGTTCAATCTAAAATGGTCGCTACATTTCCAAAAAGTACTTACGGGCCCAGAACGGACACCGCGTGCAAAAGTGAAGCTCAATTCTTCGTACGCCGACAATCAAAGCGTTCCAAATATGCAAGTTCTCATTCTTACGAAAAATGGCAGAAATCCCTCGTACGTCACGATAAAGTTGTGAGTTCAATCTAAAACGGTCGCTACATTTCCAAAAAGTACTTACGGGCCCAGAACGGACACCGTGTGCAAAAATTACGCTCAATTCTTCGTACGCCGACAATCCAAGCGTTCCAAAAATGCAGGTGCTCACACTTTCGAAAAATGGCCGAAATCCCTCATACGTCACGACGAAGTGGTGAGTTCTATCCAAAACGGTCGCTACATTTCCAAAAAGTACTTACGGGCCCAGAACGGACACCGTGTGAAAAAGTTACGCTCAATTCTTCGTACGCCGACAATCCAAGCGTTCCAAATATGCAAGTGCTCACAATTTTGAAAAATGGCCGAAATCCCTCATACATCACGACGAAGTGGTGAGTTCAATCCAAAACGATCGCTGCATTTCCAAAAAGTTCTTATGGGCCCAAAATGGACACCGTGTGCAAAAGTTACGCTCAATTCTTCGTACGCCGACAATCCAAGCGTTCCAAATATGCAAGTGCTCATTCTTTCGAAAAATGGCCGAAATCCCTCATACTTCACGATGAATTGGTGAGTTCAATCCAAAACGGTCGCTACATTTCCAAAAAGTACTTGCGGCCCCGAAACGGACACCGGGTGCAAAAGTTAAGCTCAATTCTTCGTACGCCGGCAATCCAAGCGTTCCAAATATGCAAGTGCTCATTCTTTCGAAAAATGGCTGAAATCCCTCGTACGTCATGATGAAGTTGTGAG
>NW_019242231.1:0-1657 GCF_002742605.1 Olea europaea var. sylvestris | reverse complement strand
GGGCAATTTCGTCATTTTTCTCGACTGTGTCGGAATTGGCTAAAATTCGACTTGTTGATTGGAAACAAAAACCGCGCCGGAGGTAATTTCGTCATATTTCTCGACTGTGTCGGAATTTGCTGAAATTTGGCAGTTTGATCTGAAATAAAAATCGCGCCAGGGGCAATTTCGTTATCTTTCTCGACTTTGTCGGAATGGGCTTAAGTTTGACAAGTTGATCGGAAACAAAAATCGCGCCGGAGCAATTTCGACATTTTTCGCGACTGTGTCGGAATTGGCTAAAATTCTGCTTGTTGATTGGAAACAAAAACCGCGCCGGAGGCAATTTCGTCATTTTTCTCGACTGTGTCGGAATTGGCTGAAATTTGGCAGTTTGATCTGAAATAAAAATCACGCCGCGGGCAATTTCGTCATTTTTCTCGACTGTGACGGAATTGGCTAAAATTCTGCTTGTTGATTGGAAACAAAAACCGCGCCGGAGGCAATTTCGTCATTTTTCTCGACTGTGTCGGAATTGGCTGAAATTCGGCAGTTTGATCTGAAATAAAAATCGCGCCAGGGGCAATTTCGTTATCTTTCTCGACTTTGTCGGAATGGGCGTAAATTTGACAAGTTGATCGGAAACAAAAATCGCGCAGGAGCAATTTCGTCATTTTTCGCGACTGTGTCGAAATTGGCTAAAATTTGACAGGTTGATTGGAGACAAAAATCGCGCCGGGGCCAATTTCGTCATTTTTCTCGACTGTGTCAGAATTGGCTAAAATTTGGCAGTTTGATCTGAAATAAAAATTGCGCCGGGGGCAATTTGGTCATTTTTCTAGACTGTGTCGGAATGGGGTCAAATTTGATAGGTTGATCGGAAACAAAAATCGCGCCGGGGCGATTTCGGCTTTTTTCTCGACTGTGTTGGAATTGGCTGAAATTTGGCAGTTTGGCGGAAATAAAAATCGTGCAGGCGGCTATTTTGTCATTTTTCTCGACTGTGTCGGAATGGGCTCAAATTTCACAGGTTTATCGGGTACAAAAATCGCGCCGGGTGTAATTTCGTCATTTTTCGTGACTGTGATGGAATTGGCTAAAATTTGACTTGTTGATTGGAAACAAAAATCGCGACGGGGCAATTTCGTCATTTTTCTCGACTGTGTCGGAATTGGCTGAAATTTGGCAGTTTGATCTGAAATAAAAATCGCGCCGGGGGCAATTTCGTCATTTTTCTCGACTGTGTCGGAATAGGCTCAAATTTGACAGGTTGATCGGAAAAAAAATCACGCCAGGGGCAATTTCTTCATTTTTCTCGACTGTGTCGGAATTTGCTGAAATTTGGAGGTTTGATCGGAAATAAAAATCGCGCCGGCGGCAATTTCGTCATTTTTCTCGACTGTGTCGGAATGGGCTTAATTTTGACAGGTTGATCGAAAACAAAAATCGCTCCGGGGGCAATTCCGACATTTTTCCCGACTGTGTCGGAATTGGCTGAAATTTGGCAGTTTGATCTGAAATAAAAATCGCGGCGGGGGCAATTTCGTCATTTTTTTTACTGTGTCGGAATGGGCTCAAATTTGACAGGTTCATCGGGAAAAAAAATCGCGTCGGGGGCAATTCCGTCATTTATCTCGACTGTATCGGAATGGGCTCAAATTTGACAGGTTGATCGGAA
>NW_019242230.1:0-1657 GCF_002742605.1 Olea europaea var. sylvestris | reverse complement strand
TGGTTTGATTGATTTGGTGTTAATCTATGGTTCTATGTGATCGTGTTTCTGAAAAGATCTATTTGTGTTATCCTATAGTATATCGTCATCGCATGTGTATTTGCTCTTGATTATTTGCTATTAAATATTTGCTTCTACTTGGGTGTTTTTTTGACCTTAGTCCCAGTGAGTACATGGAGCAGGTATGATATGTTTTTCAAGTTAGAAACATAAGGTAAGGTCTGTGATCCAATTTTATTGGATACCTTGATTATGCAAGTGCTAATTGTGTGTTTTGATTGCTTGCAGATTTATTGGGTATCAAGGTGGAGATTTGTTGGGTTTTTGATACCCAATAAATTCCGGACTATGATGGTAACGTGGGTTAATAT
Organism: Olea europaea var. sylvestris; assembly: GCF_002742605.1. Classification (NCBI taxonomy): domain Eukaryota; kingdom Viridiplantae; phylum Streptophyta; class Magnoliopsida; order Lamiales; family Oleaceae; genus Olea; species Olea europaea. Next base: position 1,286 of record NW_019242230.1, on the reverse strand, counting down.
TATTTCATAGGCATAGGCCGAAGAATTAAATAAGTCCAACAACCAAGTCTACGTGCTACACCCGGCCCAATTGTATTTTCTTATGAATGACTTGAATCTTGGCCCGTTTACCCCTTTAATGGTCCAACTTAAAGCCTAACCCTAGAGTATATATTTGGCTATAACCCTAGCCACTTTCTTGATGATGTTTTGTGAGACTTTGTGTGAAAAAAAGGAGAATCCCGGCTGCCCTCTTGGTGAGTGAAAAAACAGCCTCTAGAAGTGTCTAAAACACCTGTTTACTTTGTCTAATTGGTGGTTCCTTCATAGTATACCTTTGTGGTGTCTTCTCCTAACCTTTGTGGCCACAAATCATCATCCTTTCTTGTCCTACGTGGGTAAGATTGAATAGCAATCTAGGTGAATTATATTGGTTGTGGTTTGGAGCCAGTTGGATTGGTTGTTAGTAGAGAAAGGTACGTTGGACTGAGCCTGGAAAACCACCGTTTGAAGATCTTTCAAGAGAGCTTCCGCAACATATTCGTTTTAGTTTTTGAACTCTGGTTCCAAATGTTCCTGAAAATTCTTGTTCCCATCGGACCATTTGTATCTGGATGCATCAAGATCACGATTTATGGATTTCTTGGTTTGAGAAATCTTATTTTTCGATCTTCTTGTAAACCCTCGGAATAATTTTTGGGTGTTGCAAACAATGTTAACTTATGTTACTTCTTCATTAGACCGAGATGTATTCGATGTACTCTCAGTCCATGATGTAAATCCCTTAGGGATTCATGTGCTACAGGAATGCTACGAGATGTATATTCGCTTGGCCGCGTAATCAAGTATGTTGTTAGGTAGGAGTCGATAATATGTAGCTTGTCTTGTAAATGTTCCATGGTATCTGAAGTTGTTATCAATTCATAGTAATGATCGGTTTGATCGAGAATTTGGGACATGTACTCTTTATATGATCTCTCTTGTACATATGATGTAAATTCTGAAGTTATTTGATTCGGAAGTTTTTGATCTGATGCATATAGCAAATTCTTGATTTATTTTCTGTAGAAGATGTACACATGGTGATCCAATAGTCCGCTTAGTCAATTATTCTTCACTCGTTTCTTTAATTTGCATCGTGATGACCTATATTGCGTTGGAAGTATTTTTACATGATCCATTTGTTGTTGTTTAGCGCCTGTTCGGTAGTGATTATAAAAATTGATTTTTTGACCGTTAAAAGAGAAAAGTGTGTCCCACCTATAAGTGAAGAAGTAAAAAATGATGGCTGGAATAGTGAAATAATG
>NW_019242229.1:0-1657 GCF_002742605.1 Olea europaea var. sylvestris | reverse complement strand
TGACTCATTGGTCGGAAACAAAAATCGCGCCGAGGGCAATTTCGACATTTTTCGCGACGGTGTCGGAATGGGCAATCGTGCCGAGGAAAATTTCGTCATTTTTTGCGACGATGTCGGAATGGGCTGAAATTTGGCGGGTTGATCGGAAGCAAAAATCGCGTCGGGGGCAATTTCGTCATTTTTCGCGACGGTGTTGGAATGGGCTGAAATTTGACAGATTGATCGGAAACAAAAATCGCGTCGGGGGCAATTTCGTCGTTCTTTCGCGATGGTGTCAGAATGGGCTGAAATTTGGCAGGTTGATCGGAAACAAAAATCTAGCCGGGGGCAATTTCGTCATTTTTTCGCGACGGTGTCCGAATGGGCTGAAATTTGACAAATTGATCGAAAACAAAAATAGCGACGGGGGCAATTTCGTCATTTTTTCGCGACGGTGTCGGAATGGGCCAAAATTTGGCAGGCTGATCTGAAACAAAAATCGCCCCGGGGGCAATTTCGTTTTTTTCGCGACGGCGTCGGAATGGGCTCAAATTTGACAGGTTGATCGGAAACAAAAATCGCGCCGGGGGCAATTTCATCATTTTTCGCGACGGTGTCGGAATGGGCTGAAATTTGACTCATTGATCGGAAACAAAAATCGCGCCGGGGGCAATTTCGTCATTTTTCGCGACGGTATCGGAATGGGCTGAAATTTGACAGATTGATCGGAAACAAAAATCGCGCCGGGGACAATTTCGTCATTTTTCGCGACGGTGTCGGAATGAGCCCATATTTGACTCGTTGAATGGAGACAAAAATCGCGTCGAGAGCAATTTCGTCATTTTTCGCAACGGTGTCGGAATGGGCTGAAATTTGACTCATTGGTCGGAAACAAAAATCGCGCCGAGGGCAATTTCGACATTTTTCGCGACGGTGTCGGAATGGGCAATCGTGCCAGGGAAAAATTCGTCATTTTTCGCGACGGTGTCGGAATGGGCTGAAATTTGACAGATTGATCGGAAACAAAAATCGCGCCGGGGGCAATTTCGTCATTTTTCGCGACGGTATCGGAATGGGCTGAAATTTGACAGATTGATCGGAAACAAAAATCGCGTCGGGGGCAATTTCGTCGTTCTTTCGCGATGGTGTCAGAATGGGCTGAAATTTGGCAGGTTGATCGGAAACAAAAATCTAGCCGAGGGCAATTTCGTCATTTTTTCGCGACGGTGTCCGAATGGGCTGAAATTTGACAGATTGATCGGAAACAAAAATCGCGTCGGGGGCAATTTCGTCGTTCTTTCGCGATGGTGTCAGAATGGGCTGAAATTTGGCAGGTTGATCGGAAACAAAAATCTAGCCGAGGGCAATTTCGTCATTTTTTCGCGACGGTGTCCGAATGGGCTGAAATTTGACAGATTGATCGAAAACAAAAATAGCGACGGGGGCAATTTCGTAATGTTTCGCGACGGTGTCGGAATGGGCTCAAATTTGGCAGGTTGATCGGAAACAAAAATCGCTCCGGGGGCAATTTCGCCATTTTTCGCGACGGTGTCGGAATGGGCTGAAATTTGACTCATTGATCGGAAACAAAAATTGCGCCGGGGGCAATTTCGTCATTTTTCGCGACGGTGTTGAAAAGGGCTCAAATTTGACAGATTGATCGAAAACAAAAATCGCG
>NW_019242228.1:1389-1657 GCF_002742605.1 Olea europaea var. sylvestris | reverse complement strand
CCACTTCGTCATGACGTACGAGGGATTTTGGCCATTTTTCGAAAGAATGAGCGCTTGTATATTTAGAACGCTTGGAGAGTCGGTTGATAAAGAATTGAGCGCAACTTTGGCACACGGTGTCCGTTTTGGGCCCATAAGAACTTTTTAGAAATGTACCGACCATTTTGGGTTGAACTCTCCACTTCGTCATGACGTACGAGGGATTTTGGTGATTTTTCAAAAGAATGAGCACTTGCATATTTAGAACGCTTGGAGAGTCGGCGGACGA
>NW_019242228.1:0-1048 GCF_002742605.1 Olea europaea var. sylvestris | reverse complement strand
GAAAGAATGAGCGCTTGTATATTTAGAACGCTTGGAGAGTCGGCGGACGATGAATTGAGCGTAACTTTTGAACACGGTGTCCGTTTTAGGCCCATAAGTACTTTTTGGAAATGTAGGACCGTTTTGGATTGAACACACAACCTTATCGTGACGTACAAGGGATTTTGGCCATTTTTCGAAAGAATGAGCACTTGCATATTTAGAACGCTTGGAGAGTCAACGGACGAAGAATTGAGCGTAACTTTTGCACACAGTGTCCATTTTGGGCCCACAAGAACTTTTTTGAAAATGTAGCGTTCGTTTTGGATTGAACACACAACTTTATCGTGACATACGAGGGATTTTGGACATTTTTTGAAAGAATGAGCACTTGCATATTTAGAACGCTTGGAGAGTCGACGGACGAAGAATTGAGCGTAACTTTTGCACACAGTGTCCATTTTGGGTCCACAAGAACTTTTTGAAAATGTAGCGACCGTTTTGGATTGAAGTTACGACCTCATCGTGACGTATGAGGGATTTTGGCCATTTTTCGAAAGAATGAGCACTTCCATTTTTGGAACGCTTGGATTGTCGGCGTACGAAGAATTGAGCGTAACTTTTGCACACGGTGTCCGTTTTGGGCCCATAAGTACTTTTTGGAAATGTAGCGACCTTTTTTGATTGAACTAACCACTTCGTCGTGACGTACGAGGGATTTTTGTCCTTTTTTGAAAGAATGAACACTTGTATATTTAGAACGCTTGGAGAGTCGGCTGACAAAGAATTGAGCGTAACTTTTGCTCACGGTGTCCGATTTGGGCCCATAAGAACTTTTTGCAAATGTTACGACCATTATGGGTTGAACTAACCACTTCGTCGTGATGTACGAGGGATTTTGGCCATTTTTTGAAAGAATGAGCGCTTGTATATTTAGAACGCTTGGAGAGTCGGCTGATAAAGAATTGAGCGTAACTTTGGTACATAGTGTCCGTTTTGGGCCCATAAGAACTTTTTAGAAATGTAACGACCATTTTGTGTTGAACCCACCTCTTCGTCATGACGTACG
>NW_019242227.1:0-1657 GCF_002742605.1 Olea europaea var. sylvestris | reverse complement strand
CCACTTCATCGTGACGTATGAAGGATTTCAGCCATTTTTCGAAAGAATGAGCACTTGCGTATTTGGAGCGCTTGGATTGTTGGAGTTCGAAAAATTGAGCGTAACTTATGCACACGGTGTACGTTTTGGGCCCATAAGAACTTTTTGGAAATGTACGACCGTTTTGGATTGAACTCACCACTTCATCGTGACTTACGAGTGATTTCGGCCATTTCTCGAAAGAATGAGCACTTGCATATTTGGAACTCTTGAATTGTCGGCGTATGAAAAATTTAGCGTAACTTCTGCACACGGTGTCCGTTTTGGGCCCATAAGAACTTTTTGGAAATGTAGCGACCGTTTTGAATTGAACTCACCACTTCGTCGTGACGTATGAGGGATTTTGGCCATTTTTCAAATGAGTGGGCACTTGCATATTGGGAACGCTTGGAGAGTCGGCGAATGAAGAATTTAGCGTAACTTTTGCACATGGTGTCCGTTTTCGGCCCATAAGTACTTTTTGGAATTGTAGCGACCGTTTTGGATTGAATTCACCACTTCATCGTGACGTATGAGTGATTTCAGCCATTTTTCGAAAGAATGAGCACTTGCATATTTGGAGAGCTTGGTTTGTCGACGTTCGAAGAATTTAGCGTAACTTATGCACACGGTGTCCGTTTTTGGCCCATAAGAACTTTTTGGAAATGTAACGACCATTTTGGATTGAACTCACAACTTCATCATGACGTATGAGGGATTTCGACCATTTTTCTAAAGAATGAGCACTTGCATATTTGGAGCGCTTGGATTGTCGGCGTTCGAAGAATTGAGCGTAACTTATGTACGCGGTGTCCTTTTTGGGCCCATAAGAACTTTTTGGAAATGCAGCGACCGTTTTGGATTGAACTCACGACTTCGTCGTGACGTATGAGGGATTTCGGCCATTTTTCAAAAGAATGAGGACTTGCATATTTGGAGCGCTTGGATTGTCGGCATTCGAAGAATTGAGCATAACTTATACACGCGGTGTCGGTTTTGGGCCCATAAAAACTTTTTGGAAATATAACGACCGTTTTGGATTGAACTCACCACTTCGCCGTGACGTATGAGGGATTTCGACCATTTTTCGAAAGAATGAGCTATTGCATATTTGGTGCGCTTGGATTGTCGACGTTCGAAGAATTGAGTGTAACTTATGCACATGCACACGGTGTCCGTTTTGGGCCCATAAGAACTTTTTGGAAATGTAGCGACCGTTTTGGATTGAACTCACCACTTCGTCGTGACGTATGAAGGATTTCGGCCATTTTTCGAAAGAATGAGTACTTTCATATTTGGAGCGCTTGGATTGTCGGCATTCGAAGAATTGAGCGTAACTTATGCACACGGTGTCCGTTTTAGGCCCATAAGAACTTTTTGGAAATGTAGCGACCATTTTGGATTGAACTCACCACTTCATCGTTACGTATGAGGGATTCCGGCCATTTTTTGAAAGAATGAGCACTTGCATATTTGGAACGCTTGAATTGTCAGCGAAAGAAAAATTTAGTGTAACTTTTGCACACGGTGTCCGTTTTCGGCCCATAAGTACTTTCTGAAAATGTAGCGACCATTTTGGATTGAACTCACCACTTCGTCGTGACGTATGAGGGATTTCGCCCATTTTTCGAAAGAATGA
>NW_019242226.1:0-1657 GCF_002742605.1 Olea europaea var. sylvestris | reverse complement strand
AAAGAAGATGAAGAAACATTATTTAGCTACAAAAGAAGAGGCCAATTTCGTCAGCAAAATTATGAAGAATTAAAAGAAGGTAATTTGAAGGACGAATTGAAGGAAGCTATCAGACAAGGGGAGCTCAACAAAGTTGTAACAAGAGAGATCAGTTGTTCAAGAGATTCGAACTAAATAATGGCTCATGTTTCGTATATGGCAAACAAGGCCATTATGCTAGAGATTGTTAGTTTAAAAAGGGGCCAGCAGAAGGCAATATAGCAACTCCAACGAGCAAGAGAAGTATGATAGTGAAGAAGAATGGGATGCGCAGGCAACCATAGAAACAATTGAGAAGGCTCAAGAAAAGAAATTTAATCCAAGTTTAAAGGATGAATCAGCGTTAGTGGTGGTCCTGCCTGAACAGTTAGATTGTGAAGATGATTGGATTGATGACTTGGAAGAAGATTATTGGATCAATGACTCAGAAGAGGACATCGTGTTTCACAAAGAGTCTTCAGGGCGGACTTCGCAGAGGGAGGAACTATTAGAATTAGAAGAAGTGTTTGAAGAAATGCAAACACTGCAGAGGGTGAATCTGCTAGAGTAGATACCGCAGATGATAGATCTGCTGGATTAAACACCGCAGAGGGTGGAGCTGCTAGATTTGAAGGAAACAAAAGAAAAATTGTTAGAGAAAATTGTGGAAGCACAACGAAGTCTCGAGGAATCCGAAGATCTAAAGATATCAAGTGATAAAGAAGAGTTGATTAGCGTAATACAGAGTTATGCACAAAATGATATTAATTGGGAAATACAAGTGAATGAATATATTTGAAGCAGCAAATGCATTAAGTGAAGAACAAAGCGCTTCGAAATTCGTAAAGGTAAAGTTGGATGAGAAGAAGAAGAAAAAGGTTAAAATGAAAAGTTGGTGCTGAAGGGGAGAATTGAAGAAATCATCATCAACTTTAAATATCTAGAATTTGCTAGACTAAGCATGCAGAATATTCTAGAGACTCATTGGAAATAAAGACCATTACCATTCATGAAAAATCTAGAGAATAGAATTGTGAAGACATTGGTAGAATTCTCTAGAAAAATGTAGGTAGTAAACTCCACCTCTATAATTTGCCTATATATATGTGTGTTGGTTAAATGTATGTGTGTGTATGATGAGAGAAAGTGTAGAAAAAGAGTATAGAGAAAGAGAGTGAAAAGAGAGTGTAGCAAGTGACAGAGAAAAATATTGTGAGTGCTCCATTTCTAAGTAAGTGAGGTTAGTGATCTCAGTGTGTATAAAAAATTGTGTAAAATTTTATCTTATCAATAAAAATTACTTTCTTTTGGTATTTAAATTTAACAGACACCACCTTTCTCAACACCAAAGTCGCCTGATGGCCCTCATGGTCCACCTCGGTATAAATCTCCGTCTCCATACCTGGGCCTATCCCTATCAATTATTGGTGGTCCACTGTAATAGTAAAACCATAAACACAAATCATCATCAGTTTAAAACAAGTATTAAGAAAAGATCAGACACCACAATAATCAATACCTCACAGATTTCCAATGCACAATGCAGATGAAAACTGTAATCCAACTGTACACTAAAGAAGTCAATACAAAGATAATATGGTGACATAATTGTCATATCGGTGGTGATCAGTCACAACAA
>NW_019242225.1:98242-98437 GCF_002742605.1 Olea europaea var. sylvestris | reverse complement strand
TGGCTCGATTCCAATCGAATTGCACTAGCAATTCGCCAAAACGTACAAACTCAAAGTTATCATGAAATTAAAAGACACTTTTCATTGGCTCGATTTAGACTAGCAATTCGCAAAAAACGAACAAACCCGGAGTTATCATGAAATGAAAAACCACTTTTCATTGGCTTGATTCCAATCGAATTAGACGAGCAATTG
>NW_019242225.1:79737-95478 GCF_002742605.1 Olea europaea var. sylvestris | reverse complement strand
ATTTAGACTAGCAATTCGCCAAAAATGAACAAATCCGAAGTTATCGTGAAATGAAAATCGCTTTTCTTTGGCTCGATTCCAATCTATTTAGACTAGCAATTCGCCAAAAATGAACAAACCCGAAGTTATCAAGAAATGAAAAACCACTTTTCTTTGGCTCAATTCCAATGGAATTAGATAGCAATTGGCCAAAAACGAACAAACCCGAAGTTATCATGAAACCAAAAGCCACTTTTCACTTGCTCAATTACAATCGATTTAGACTAGCAATTTGCTAAAACGAAAAACCCAAAGATAACATGAGAACAAAAGCCACTTTTCATTAGCTCGATACCAATCGATTTAGATAAGCAATTCGCCAAAAAAGAACAAACCCGAAGTTGTCATGAAATAAAAAACCACTTTTCATTGGCTCGATTCCAATCGACTTGGACTAGCAATTCGCCAAAAACGAACAAATTCGAAGTTGTCGTGAAACGAAAGACCACTTTTCATTAGCTCGATTCCAATTGGATTAGACTAGGAAGTCGCCAAAAACAAACAAACCCGAAGTTATCATGAAATCAAAAGTCACTTTTCATTGGCTTGATTCCAATCGATTCAGACTAGCAACTCGCCAAAAGCAAACAAATCCGAAGTTATCGTGAAATCAAAAACCACTTTTCATTAGCTCGATTCCAATCGAATTAGATGAGCAATTCCCCAAAAATGAACAAACCCGAAGTTATCATGAAATGAAAAACCACTTTTCTTTGGCTCGATTCCAATTTATTTAGACTAGCAATTAGCCAAAATCGAACAAACCCGAAGTTGTCGTGATACGAAAAACCACTTTTCATTGGCTCAACTCCAATCGAATTAGACTAGTAAGTCGCCAAAAGCGAACAAACCTGAATTTATCATGAAATCAAAAGCCATTTTCATTGGCTTGATATCAATTGATTTAGACTTGCAATTCGTCAAAAATGAACAAACCTGAAGCAATCACGAAATGAAAAACCGCATTTCATTGGCTCAATTCCAATCGATTTAGACTAGCAATTCGCCAAAAATGAACGAACCCGAAGTTTTCGTGAAATCAAAAACCACTTTTCATTAGCTCGATTCCAATCGAACTAGACTAGCCGTTCGCCAAAAACAAACAAACTCGAAGTTATCGTGAAATCAAAAGCCACTTTTCATTGGCTAGATTCCAATTGAATTAGGCTAGCAATTCACAAAAAATGAACAAACCCGACGTTATGATGTAACGAAAAACCACTTTTCATTGGCTCGATTCCAGTGGAATTAAATTAGCGATTCGCCAAAAATTAACAAATCCGAAGTTATCATGAAATCAAAAACCAAATTTCATTAGCTTGATTCCAATCGAAATAGACTAGCAATACGCCAAAAGCGAACAAACTCGAAGTTATCATGAATCAAAAATCACTTTTCATCGGCTCGATTATGAACGAATTAGACTAGCAAGTAGCCAAAAGCTAACTAGCCTGAAGTTATCATTAAATCAAAAATCACTTTTCATTGGCTCGATTCCAATCGAATTAGACTATTAATTCGCCAATAACTAACAAACCCGACGTTATCATGAATCAAAAACAACTTTTCATCGGCTCGATTCCAAATGAATTGGACAAGCAATTCGCCAAAAATGAACAAACTAGAAGTTATCTTGAAATCAAAAACCACATTTCATCGGCTCGATTCCAATCGAATTGGACTAGCAATTTGCAAAAAATGAACAAACTTGAAATTATCATGAAATCAAAAACCACTTTTCATTGGCTCGATTCCAATAGAATTAGACGAGCAATTCCCCAAAATGAACAAACCCAAAGTTATCAAGAAATCAAAAGCCACTTTTCATTGGCTCGATTCCAATAGATTTAGACAACTAATTCGCCAAAAATGAGCAAACCCGAAGTTATCATGAAATGAAAAACCACTTTTCATTGGCTCGATTCCAATCGCATTAGACTAGCAATTATTCAATAACGAACAAACCCGAAGTTATCATGAAGACAAAATCCACTTTTCATCGGCTCAGTTCCAATCGAATTTGACTAGCAATTCGCCAAAAACGAACAAACCCGAAGGTTTCATGAAAGCAAAAATCACTTTTCGTTAGCTTGATTCCAATCGAACTAGACTAGCAGGTCACCAAAAAAAGACAAACTCGGAGTTATCATTAAATCAAAAACCACTTTTCATTGGCTCGATTCCAATCGAATTAGACAAGCAATTCGCCAAAACGAAAAATATCGAAGTTATCATGAAATCAAAAGCCACTTTTCATTGGCCCGATTCCAATAGATTTAGACTAGCAATTCGCCTAAAGCGAACAAACCCAATGTTATCTTGAAATGAAAAACCTCTTTTCGTTTGCTCGATTCCAATCAAATAAGACTAGCAATTCGCCAAAAATGAACAAACCCAAAGTTATCGTGAAACCAAAAACCACTTTTCATTAGCTCGATTCCAATCGAATTAGACTAGCAATTCGCCAAAATGAACAAACCCGAAGTTATCATGAAATGAAAAACAACTTTTCACTGGCTTGATTCCAATCGAATTAGACGAGCAATTCGCAAAACGAACAAACCCAAATGTTATCGTGAAATCAAAAGCCACTTTTCCTTGGCTCAATTCCAATTGATTCAGACTAGCAATTCACCCAAAAATGAACAAACCCCGAAGTTATCATGAAATGAAAAACCACTTTTCGTTGGTTCGATTCCAATCGAATTGGACTAGCAATTCGTCAAAAATGAACAAGCACGAAGTTATCGTGAAATCAAAAACCACTTTTCATTGGCTCGATTCCAATCAAATTAGACTGGCAATGCGCCAAAAATGAACAAACCCGAAGTTATCTTGAAATCAAAAACCACTATTCATTGGCTCAATTCCAATCTAATTGGACTAGCAAGTTGCCAAAAACGAACAAACCCGAAGTTATCATGAAATCAAAAACCACGTTCCATTAGCTCGATTCAAATTGACTTAGACTTCCAGCTCGCCAAAACGAACATACCCGAAGTTATCATGAAATCAAAAACCACTTTTCATTAGCTGGATTTCAAAGGAATTAGATTACCAATTCGCCAAAACGAACAAACCCGAAGCTATTGTGAAATCCAAAGCCACATTTCATTGGCTCGATTCCAATCGATTTAGACTAGCAATTCGGCAAAAACAAACAAACCCGAAGTTATCAAGAAATGAAAAACCACTTTCCATTGGCTCGATTGCAATCGAATTAGACAAGCAATTCGTCCAATCGAATTAGATTAGCAATTCGCCAAAACGAACATACCCGAAGTTATCATGAAATTTAGACAAGCAATTCGTCCAATCGAATTAGATTAGCAATTCGCCAAAACGAACATACCCGAAGTTATCATGAAATTTAGACAAGCAATTCGTCCAATCGAATTAGATTAGCAATTCGCCAAAACGAACATACCCGAAGTTATCATGAAATTTAGACAAGCAATTCGTCCAATCGAATTAGATTAGCAATTCGCCAAAACGAACATACCCGAAGTTATCATGAAATTTAGACAAGCAATTCGTCCAATCGAATTAGATTAGCAATTCGCCAAAACGAACATACCCGAAGTTATCATGAAATTTAGACAAGCAATTCGTCCAATCGAATTAGATTAGCAATTCGCCAAAACGAACATACCCGAAGTTATCATGAAATTTAGACAAGCAATTCGTCCAATCGAATTAGATTAGCAATTCGCCAAAACGAACATACCCGAAGTTATCATGAAATTTAGACAAGCAATTCGTCCAATCGAATTAGATTAGCAATTCGCCAAAACGAACATACCCGAAGTTATCATGAAATTTAGACAAGCAATTCGTCCAATCGAATTAGATTAGCAATTCGCCAAAACGAACATACCCGAAGTTATCATGAAATTTAGACAAGCAATTCGTCCAATCGAATTAGATTAGCAATTCGCCAAAACGAACATACCCGAAGTTATCATGAAATTTAGACAAGCAATTCGTCCAATCGAATTAGATTAGCAATTCGCCAAAACGAACATACCCGAAGTTATCATGAAATTTAGACAAGCAATTCGTCCAATCGAATTAGATTAGCAATTCGCCAAAACGAACATACCCGAAGTTATCATGAAATTTAGACAAGCAATTCGTCCAATCGAATTAGATTAGCAATTCGCCAAAACGAACATACCCGAAGTTATCATGAAATTTAGACAAGCAATTCGTCCAATCGAATTAGATTAGCAATTCGCCAAAACGAACATACCCGAAGTTATCATGAAATTTAGACAAGCAATTCGTCCAATCGAATTAGATTAGCAATTCGCCAAAACGAACATACCCGAAGTTATCATGAAATTTAGACAAGCAATTCGTCCAATCGAATTAGATTAGCAATTCGCCAAAACGAACATACCCGAAGTTATCATGAAATTTAGACAAGCAATTCGTCCAATCGAATTAGATTAGCAATTCGCCAAAACGAACATACCCGAAGTTATCATGAAATTTAGACAAGCAATTCGTCCAATCGAATTAGATTAGCAATTCGCCAAAACGAACATACCCGAAGTTATCATGAAATTTAGACAAGCAATTCGTCCAATCGAATTAGATTAGCAATTCGCCAAAACGAACATACCCGAAGTTATCATGAAATTTAGACAAGCAATTCGTCCAATCGAATTAGATTAGCAATTCGCCAAAACGAACATACCCGAAGTTATCATGAAATTTAGACAAGCAATTCGTCCAATCGAATTAGATTAGCAATTCGCCAAAACGAACATACCCGAAGTTATCATGAAATTTAGACAAGCAATTCGTCCAATCGAATTAGATTAGCAATTCGCCAAAACGAACATACCCGAAGTTATCATGAAATTTAGACAAGCAATTCGTCCAATCGAATTAGATTAGCAATTCGCCAAAACGAACATACCCGAAGTTATCATGAAATTTAGACAAGCAATTCGTCCAATCGAATTAGATTAGCAATTCGCCAAAACGAACATACCCGAAGTTATCATGAAATTTAGACAAGCAATTCGTCCAATCGAATTAGATGATTCGAATCGATTTAGACTAGCAATTCGCCAAAAATGAATGAACCCGAAGTTTTCGTGAAATCAAAAACCACTTTTCATTTGATCGATTCCAATCGGATTTGACTAGCAATTCGCCAAAAATGAACAAACTCGAAGTTATCCTGAAATGGAAAACCAGTTTTTGTTGGCTAGATTCCAATCGAATTAGACTAGCAATTCGCCAAAAGCGAACAAAGAAGACATTTTTGCGAAATCAAAAACCACTTTACATTGGCTCGATTCCAATCGAATTAGACTAGCAATGCGTTGAAAATGAACAAATCCGAAGTTATCTTGAAATCAAAAACCACTATTCACTAGCTCGATTCCAATCGAATTAGACTAGCAATTCACCTGAATTGAACATACCCGAAGTTATCATGAAATCAAAAGTCACTTTTCATTGGCTTAATTCCAATCAAATTAGACTAGCAATTCGCCAAAAATGAACAAATCTGAAGTTATCATGAAATCAAAAACCACATTTCATTAGCTAGATTCCAATCGACTTAGACTTCCAGTTCGTCAAAACGAACAAACCCAAAATTATCATGAAATCAAAAACCACTTTTCATTAGCTGGATTCCAAACGAATTAGATTACCAATTTCCTAAAACGAACAAATCCGAAGTTATCATGAAATCAAAAGCCACATTTCATTGGCTTGATTCCAATCGATTTAGACTAGCAATTCGCCAAAAACTAACAAACCCGAAGTTATCATGAAATGAAAAACCACATTTCATTGGCTCGATTGCAATCGAATTAGACGAGCAACTCGGCGAAAATGAACAAACCCGAATTCATTGTGAAATCAAAAACCACTTTTCAGTGGCTTGATTCCAATCGAATTAGACTAGTAATTCGCCATAAATGAACAAACCTGAAGTTTTCGTGAAATCAAAAACTGCTTTTCATTAGCTCGATTCCAATCGACCTAGTCTAGCAATTCGCTAAAAACAAACAAACTCGAAGTTATCATGAAACCGAAGGCCACTTATCATTGGCTCGAATCCAATCGAATTAGATTAGCAATTCGCCAAAAAATGAACAAGCCCGAAGTTATCATGAAATCAAAAACCACTTTTCATTGGCTCCATTCCAATCGAATTAGACAAGCAATTCGCCAAAAAGGAACAAACCCGAAGTTATCATGAAATCAAAAACCACCTTTCATTTGATCGATTCCAATCGAATTTGACTAACAATTCGCCAAAAATGAACAAACTCGAAGTTTTCGTCAAATCAAAAACAACTTTTCAATGGCTCAATTCTAGTCGAACTAGACTAGCAGTTCGCCAAAAATAGACAAACTCGGAGTTATCAAGAAATCAAAAACTACTTCTCATCGACTCGATTCCAATCGAACTAGACAAGCAATTCGCCAAAACGAAAAATCCCGAAGTTATCATGAAATTTAAAGCCACTTTTCATTGGCCCGATTCCAATCGATTTTGACTAGTAATTCGCTAAAAATGAACAAACCCGAAGTTATCATGAAATGAAAAACCTCTTTTCATTGGTTCGATTCCAATCGAATTAGACTAGTAATTCGCCAAAAACGAACAAACCCGAAGCTATCATGAAATCAAAAACCACTTTTCATTGGCTCGATTCGAGTCGAATTAGACTAGCAATTCGCCAAAAATGAACAAACCCAAAGCTATCATGAAATCAAAAACCACTTTTCATTGGCTCGATTCAAATGGAATTAAACTTGCAATTTGCCAAAATAAACAAACCCGAAGTTATCATGAAATCAAAAACCACTTTTCATTGGCTCGATTTCAATCGATTTTGACCAGTAATTCACCAAAAACGAACAAACTCGAAGTTATCATGAAATCAGAAACCACTTTTCATTGGCTTGATTCCAATCGAATTAGATGAGCAATTCGCCAAAAATGAACAAACCCAAAGTTATCATGGAATCAAAAGCCACTTTTCATTGGCTCGATTCCAATCAAATTAGACTAGCAATTCGCCGAAAATGAACAATCCCGAAGTTATCATGAAATTAAAAACCACTTTCCATTGGCTCAATTCCATTCAAATTAGAATAGCCAATCGCCAAAAACGAACAAACCCGAAGTTATCATAAAATCAAAAACCACGTTTCATTAGCTCGATTCCAATCGACTTAGACTTCCAGTTTGCCAAAACGAACAAACTCGAAGTTATCATGAAATCAAAAACCACTTTTCATTAGCTGGATTCCAAATGAATTAGATTACCAATTCGCCAAAACGAACAAACCCGAAGTTGTCATGAAATCAAAAACCACGTTTCATTACCTCGATTCCAAATGAATTAGATTACCAATTCGCCAAAACAAACAAACCCGAAGTTATCGTGAAATCAAAAGCCACATTTCATTTGCTCAATTCCAATCGATTTAGACTAGCAATTCACCAAAAACTAACAAACCGGAAGTTATCATGAAATGAAAAACCACTTATCATTGGCTCGATTGCAATTAAATTAGACGAGCAACTCGACAAAAATGAACAAGTCCGAAGTTTTCGAGAAATCAAAAACCACTTTTCATTGGCTTGATTCCAATCGAATTAGACTAGCAATTCGCCAAAAATGAACAAACCCGAAGTTTACGTGAAATCAAAAACCACTTTTCATTAGCTCGATTCCAATCGAGCTACACTAGTAGTTCGCCAAAAACAAACAAACTCGAGGTTTTCATGAAATCAAAAGCCACTTATCATTGGCTCGAATCTAATCGAATTAGATTAGCAATTCATCGAAAACGAACAAACTCGAAGTTATCATGAAATCAAAAACCACTTTTCATTGGCTTGATTCCAATCGAATTAGACTAGCAATGCGCCAAAAAGGAACAAACCCGAAGTTATCATGAAATCAAAAACCAGTTTTCATTTGATCGATTCCAATCGAATTTGACTAGCAATTCGCCAAAAATGAACAAACCCGAAGTTTTCGTCAAATCAAATACAACTTTTCATTGGCTCGATTCTAGTCGAACTAGACTACCAGTTCGCCAAAAATAGACAAACTCGAAGTTGTCATGAAATCAAAAACCACTTTTCATTGACTCGATTCCAATCGAACTAGACAAGCAATTCGCCAAAATGAAAAATCCCGAAGTTATCATGAAAATAAAAGCCACTTTTCATTGGCTCGATTTCAATCGATTTTGACAAGTAATTCACCAAAAATGAACAAACCCAAAGTTATCATGAAATGAAAAACCTCTTTTCATTGGCTCGATTCCAATCGAATTAGACTAGTAATTCGCCAAAAAACGAACAAACCCGAAGTAATCATGAAATCAAAAACCACTTTTCAATGGTTCGATTCGAGTCGAATTAGACTAGCAATTCGCCAAAAATGAACAAACCCAAAGTTATCATGAAATCAAAAACCACTTTTCATTGGCTCGATTCAAATGGAATTAAACTAGCAATTCGCCAAAACAAACAAACCTGACGTTATCATGAAATCAAAAACCACTTTTCATTGGCTTG
The DNA here is from genome assembly GCF_002742605.1 of Olea europaea var. sylvestris. Classification (NCBI taxonomy): domain Eukaryota; kingdom Viridiplantae; phylum Streptophyta; class Magnoliopsida; order Lamiales; family Oleaceae; genus Olea; species Olea europaea. Next base: position 86,867 of record NW_019242225.1, on the reverse strand, counting down.
ATTTTAATCGATTTAGACCAGCAATTAGCCAAAAATGAACTAACCCGAAGTTATCATGAAATCAGAAACCACTTTTCATTGGCTTGATTCCAATCGAATTAGACTAGCAATTCGCCAAAAACGCACAAACCCAAAGTTATTATGAAATAAAAAGCCACTTTTTGTTGGCTCGATTCCAATTGATTTAGACTAGCAATTCGTAAAAAACGAGCAAACCTGAAGTTATCATGAAATGGAGAACCACTTTTTGTTGGCTCGATTCCAATCTAATTAGACTAACAATTCACCAAAAGTGAACAAACCAGAAATTATCATGAAATCAAAAATCACTTCTCATTGACTCGATTCCAACCGAACTAGACAAGCAATTTGCCAAAACGAAAAATCCCGAAGTTATCATGAAATTAAAAGCCACTTTTCATTGGCTCGATTCCAATCGATTTTACTAGTAATCCGCCAAAAAGGAACAAACCCGGTGTTATCATGAAATGAAAAACCTCTTTTCATTGGCTCGATTCCAATCGAATTAGACTAGTAATTCGCTAAAAACGAACAAACCCGAAGTTATTATGAAATCGAAAACCACTTTTCATTGGCTCGATTGCAATAGAATTAGACTAGCAATTTACCAAAAATGAACAAAGCCAAAGTTATCATGAAATCAAAAACCACTTTTCATTGGCTCGATTCAAAATGAAATTAAACTAGCAATTTGCCAAAACGAACAAGCCCAAAGTTATCTTGAAATAAAAAACCACTTTTCATTGGCTCGATTTAGACCAGTAATTCGCCAAAAAACGAACAAACCCGAAGTTATCATGAAATCAGAAACCACTTTTCATTAGCTTAATTCCAATCGAATTAGACGACCAATTCACCAAAAACGAACAAACCCAAAGTTATCATGAAATCAAAAGCCACTTTTCGCTGGCTCGATTCCAATTGATTTAGACTAGCAATTCGCCAAAAACGAGCAAACCCGAAGTTGTCATGCAATGAAAAGCCACTTTTTGTTGGCTTGATTCCAATCGAATTAGACTAGCAATTCACCAAAAGCGAACAAACCAGAAGTTATCGTGAAATCAAAAACCACTTTTCATTGGCTCGATTCCAATCGTATTAGACTAGCAATGCTCCAAAAATGAACAAACGCGAAGTTACCATGAAATCAAAAACCACGTTTCATTAGCTCGATTCCAATCGACTTAGACTTCCAGTTCGCCAAAACGAACTAACCCGAAGTTATCATAAAATCAAAAATCACTTTTCATTAGATGGATTCCAAACGAATTAGATTACCAATTTGCCAAAACGAACAAACCCGAAGTTATCATGAAATCAAAAGCCACATTTCATTGGCTTGATTCAAATCGATTTAGATAGCAATACGCCAAAAACGAACAAACCTGAAGTTATCATGAAATAAAAAGCCACTTTTCGTTGGCTTGATTCCAATTGATTTAGACTAGCAATTCGCCAAAAATAAACAAACCAAAAGTTATCATGAAATGAAAAACCACTTTTTGTTGGCTCGATTCCAATCGAAATAGACTATCAATTCGTCAAAAGCGAACAAACCCAAAGTTATCGCGAAATCAAAAACCACTTTTCATTGGCTCGATTCCAATCAAATTAGACGAGCAATGCGCCAAAAATGAACAAACCCGAAATTATCTTGAAATCAAAGACCACTATTCATTGGCTCGATTCCAATCGAATTAAAAAAGCAATTCGCCGAGAACGAACGAACCCGAAGTTATCATGAAATGAAAAACCACTTTTCATTGGCTCGATTCCAGTCGAATTAGACTAATAATTCCCCAAAAACGAACAAACCCGTAGTTATCATGAAATCAAAAGCTACTTTTCATTGGCTCGATTCCAATCGAATTAGACTAGCAATTCGTAAAAATCGAACAAACCCGAAGTTATCATGAAATCAAAAACCACTTTTCATTAGCTGGATTCCAAACGAATTAGATTACCAATTCGCCAAAACGAACAAACCCGAAGTTATCATGAAATCAAAAGCAACATTTCTTTGGCTTGATTCCAATCGATTAAGGCATGCAATATGCCAAAAACGAACAAACCCGAAATTATAATGAAATCAAAAGCCACTTTGCGTTGGCTCAATTCCAATGGATTTAGACTAGCAATTTGCCAAAAATGAACAAACTCGAAGTTATCACGAAATGAAAAACCACTTTTTGTTGGCTTGATTCCATTCGAAGTAGACTAGCAATTCGCCCAAAGCGAACAAACCCGAAGTTATCGCGAAATCAAAAACCACTTTTGATTTGCTCGATTCCAATCGAATTAGACTAGCAATGCGCCAAAAATGAACAAACCCAAAGTTATCTTGAAATCAAAGACCACTATTCATTGGCTCGATTCCAATCAAATTAGACTAGCAATTAGCCAAAAACGAACAAACCCGAAGTTATCATGAAATGGAAAATCACTTTTCATTGGCTCGATTCCAATTGAATTAGACTAGTAATTCCTCAAAAACCAACAAACCCGTAGTTATCATGAAATCAAAAACTACTTTTCATTGGCTCGATTCCAATCGAATTAGTCTAGTAATTAGCAAAAATCGAACAAACCCGAAGTTATCATGAAATCAAAAACCACTTTTCATTAGCTAGATTCCAAACGAATTAGATGACCAATTCGCCAAAACGAACAAACTCGAAGTTATCATGAAATCAAAAGCCACATTTCATTGGCTTCATTCCAAATATTTAGACTAGCAATACGCCAAAAATGATCAAACCTGAAATTATCATGAAATAAAAAATCACTTTACATTTGCTCGATTCCAATCGAATTAGTCAAGCAATTTGCCAAAACGAACAAACCCGAAGTTATCATGAAGTCAAAAGCCACATTTCATTGGCTCGATTCCAATCGATTTGGACTAGCGATTCGCCAAAAATGAACAAACCCGAAGTTATCATGAAATGACAATCCACTTTTCATTGGCTCGATTCCAATCGAATTAGACTAGCAACTCGCTAAAACGAACAAACCCGACGTTATCTTGAAATCAAAATCCACATTTCGTTGGCTCGATGCCAATCGAATTAGACTAGCAATTCGCCAAAAACGAACAAACACGAAGTTATCATGAAATGAAAAACCACTTTTCATTGGCCCGATTCCTATCGAATTAGACGAACAATTCGCCAAAACGAACAATCGGAAAGTGATCCTGAAATAAAAGTCCACTTTTCACTGGCTCGATTCCAATCGATTTAGACTAGCAATTCACCAAAAACGAACAAACCCGAAGTTATCATGAAATGGAAAACCACTTTTTGTTGGCTCGATTCCAATCGAATTAGACTAGCAATTCGCCAAAAGCGAACAAACAAGAAGTTATCTTGAAATCAAAAACCACTATTCATTGGCTTGATTCCAATCGAATTAGACTAGCAATTCACCAAAAATGAACAAACCCGAAGTTATCATGAAATCAAAAGTCACTTTTCATTGGCTTAATTCCAATCAAATTAGACTAGCAATTCGCCAAAAACGAACAAACCCGAAGTTATCATGAAATCAAAAATCACATTTCATTAGCTCGATTCCAATCGACTTAGACTTCCAGTTCGCCAAAATGAACAAACCCGAAGTTATCATGAAATCAAAAACCACTTTTCATTAGCTGGATTCCAAACAAATTAGATTTCCAATTCGCCAAAACGAACAAACCCGAAGTTATCATGAAATCAAAAGCCACATTTCATTGGCTTGATTCAAATCGATTTAGACTAGCAATACGTCAAAATCGAACAAACCCGAAGTTATCATGAAATCAAAACCAACTTTTCGTTGGCTCGATTCCAATCGATTTAAACTAGCAATTCGCCAAAAATAAACAAACCCGAAGTTATCATGGAATGAAAAACCACTTTTTGTTGGCTCGATTCCTAACGAAATAGACTAGCAATTCGCCAAAAGCGAAGAAGCTCGAAGTTATCGCAAAATCAAAAACCACTTTTCATTGGCTCGATTCCAATCGAATAAGACTAGCAATGCGCCAAAAATGAACAAACCCAAAGTTATCTTGAAATCAAAGACCACTATTCATTGACTCGATTCCAATCGAATTAGACTAGCAATTCGTCGAAAACGAACGAACCCGAAGTTATCATGAAATGAAAAACCATTTTTCATTGGCTCGATTCCAATCGAATTAGACAAATAATTCCCCAAAAATGAACAAACCCGTAGTCATCATGAAATCAAAAACTACTTTTCATTGGCGCGATTCCAATCGAATTAGACTAGCAATTCGTAAATATCGAAGAAACCCGAAGTTATTATGAAATCAAAAATCACTTTTCATTAGCTGGATTCCAAACGAATTAGATTACCAATTCGCCAAAACGAACAAGCACGAAGTTATCATGAAATCATAAGCCACATTTCATTGGCTTGATTCCAATCGATTTAGACAAGCAATACGCCAAAAACGAACAAATCAGAAATTATAATGAAATCAATAGCCACTTTGCGTTGGCTCGATTCCAATTGATTTAGACTAGCAATTAGCCAAAAATGAGCAAACCCGAAGTTATCATGAAATGAAAAACCACTTTTTGTTGGCTCGATTCCAATCGAAATAGGCTAGCAATTCGCCAAAAGCGAGCAAACCCGAAATTATCGCGAAATCAAAAACCACTTTTGATTGGCTCGATTCCAATCGAATTAGACTAGCAATGCACCAAAAATGAACAAACCTGTAGTTATCTTGAAATCAAAGACGACTATTCATTGGCTCGATTCCAATCGAATTAGAGCAATTCGCTAAAAATGAACAAACCCGAAGTTATCATGAAATGAAAAACCACTTTTCATTGGCTCGATTCCAATCGAATTAGACTAGTAATTTCCCATAAACGAACAAACCCGTAGTTATCATGAAATCAAAAACAACTTTTCATTGGCTCGATTCCAATCTAATTAGTCTAGCAATTCGCAAAAGTCGAACAAACCCAAAGTTATCATGAAATCAAAAACCACTTTTCATTAGCTGGATTCCAAACGAATTAGATTACCAATTTGCCAAAACGAACAAACTCGAAGTTATCATGAAATCAAAAGCCACATTTCATTGGCTTCATTCCAATCGATTTAGACTAGCAATACGCCAAAAAAGATCAAACCCAAAGTTATCATGAAATGAAAAATCACATTTCATTTGCTAGATTCCAATCGAATTAAACTAGCAATTCGTCAAAAGCGAACAAACCCAAAGTTATCGTGAAATCAAAAACCACTTTTCATTGGCTCGATTCCAATCGAATTAGACTCGCAATGTGCCAAAAGTGAACAAACCCGAAATTATCTTGAAATCAAAGACCCTTATTCATTGGCTCGATTCCAATCGTATTAGACTAGCAATTTGCCGAGAACAAACTAACCCGAAGTTATCATGAAATGAAAAATCACTTTTCATTTGCTCGATTCCAGTCGAATTAGACTAATAATTCCCCAAAAATGAACAAACCCGTAGTTATCATGAAATCAAAAACTACTTTTCATTGGCTCGATTCCAATCGAATTTGACTAGTAATTCGCAAAAATCGAACAAACCCGAAGTTATTATGAAATCAAAAACCACTTTTCATTAGCTGGATTCCAAACGAATTAGATTACCAATTTGCCGAAATGAACCAACCCGAAGTTATCATGAAATCAAAAGCCACATTTCATTGGCTTGATTCCAATCGATTTAGACATGCAATACGCCAAAAACGAACAAACCCGAAGTTATAATGAAATCAAAAGCCACTTTGCGTTGGCTCAATTCCTAAGAATTTAGACTGGCAATTCGCCAAAAATGAACAAACTCGAAGTTATCATGAAATGAAAAACCACTTTTTGTTGGCTCGATTCCATTCAAAATAGACTAGCAATTCGTTAAAAGCGAACAAACCCGAAGTTATCGCGAAATCAAAAACCACTTTTGATTGGCTCAATTCCAATCGAATTAGACTAGCAATGCGCCAAAAATGAACAAGCCCAATGTTATCTTGAAATCAAAGACCACTATTCATTGGCTCGATTCCAATTGAATTAGACTAGCAATTCGCCAAAAACGAACAAACTCGAAGTTATCATGAAATGACAACCCACTTTTCATTGGCTCGATTCCAATCGAATTAGACTAGCAACTTGCCAAAAAGTACAAACCCAAATTTATCGTGAAATAAAAAAGGACTTTTCTTTGGTTCGATTCCAATCGAATTAAACTAGCAATTCGCCAAAACGAATAAACCCGACGTTATCTTGAAATCAAAATCCACATTTCGTTGGCTCGATTCCAATCGATTTAGACTAGCAATTCGCCAAAAACGAACAAACCAAAAGTTATCATGAAATGAAAAACCACTTTTCATTGCCCAATTCCTTTCGAATTAGACGAGCAATTCGCTAAAACGAAAAATCGAAAAGTGATCAAGAAATTAAAGTCCACTTTTCATTGGCTCTATTCCAATCGAGTTAGACTAGCAATTCGCCAAAAACGAACAAGCCCAAAGCTATCATGAAATGAAAAACAACTTTTCCTTGGCTCGATTCCAATCAAATTAGACAAGTAATTCACCAAAAATGAACAAACCCGTAGCTATCATGAAATCAAAAACCACTTTTCATTGGCTCGATTCCAATCGAATTAGACTAGCAATTCACTAAAATCGAACAAACCCGAAGTTATCATGAAATCAAAAACCACTTTTCATTAGCTGCATTCCAATCGAATTGGATTACCAATTCGCCAAAATGAATAAACCCGAAGTTATCATGAAATCAAAAGCCACATTTCATTAGCTTGATTCCCATTGATTTAGACTGGCAATTCCCCAAAAATGAACAAACCCGAAGTTATCATGAAATCAAAATCCACTTTTCAGTGGCTCGATTCGAATCAAATTAGACTAGCAATTTCCTAAAACTGATCGAACCCGAAGTTATCATGAAATGGAAAACCACTTTTCATTTGCTCGATTCCAGTCGAATCAGACAATCAATTCGCCAAAAATGAACAACTAGAAGTTATCATGAAATAAAAAGCCACATTTCATAGGCTCGATTCCAATCGATTTAGACTAGCAATT
>NW_019242225.1:13417-79725 GCF_002742605.1 Olea europaea var. sylvestris | reverse complement strand
GAATTAGACTAGCAATTCGCTAAAACGAACAAACCCGAAGTTATCATGAAATCAAAAGCCACCTTTCATTGGCTCGATTCCAATCGATTTAGAGTAGCAATTCGCAAAAAACGAACAAACCTAAATTTATCATGAAATAAAAATCCACTTTTCATTGGCTCGATTCCAATCGAATTTAACTGGCAATACGCCAAAAAAAACAAACCCGAAGTTTTCGTGAGATTAAAAACCACTTTTCATTGGCTCGATTCAAGTCGATTTAGACAAGCAATTCGCCAAAAATGAACAAACCCGAAGTTATCATGAAATGACAACCCACTTTTCTTTGGCTCTATTCCAATCGAATTAGACTAGCAACTTTTCAAAAAGAACAAACCCGAAGTTATCGTGAAATCAAAAACTAATTTTCATTGGCTCGATTCCAATCGAATTAGACTAGCAATTCGCCAAAACAAACAAAGTCGACGTTATCATGAAATGACAACCCACTTTTCATTGGCTCGATTCCAATCGATTTAGACAAGCAACTCGCCAAAAAGAAGAAAGCTGAAGTTATCGTGAAAACAAAAATGACTTTTCAGTGGCTCGATTCCAATCGAATTAGACTAGCAATTCGCCAAAACGAACAAACCCGAAGTTATCATGAAATCAAAATCCACTTTTCATTGGCTCGATTCCGATCGATTTAGACTAGCAATTCGCCAAAAATGAACAAACTCGAAGTTATCATGGACTGAAAAACAACTTTTCATTGGCTCAATTCCTATTGAATTAGACGAGCAATTCGCCAGAACGAACAAACGAAAAGTTATCATGAAGTAAAAATCCACTTTTCACTGGCTTGATTCCAATCTATTCAGACTAGCAATTCGCCAAAAACGAACAAACTTGAAGTTATCATGAAATCAAAAGCTATTTTTCGTTGGCTCGATTCCAATTGAATTAGATTCGCAATTCGCAAAAAATGATCAAACCCGAAGTTATCATGAATTGAAAAACCACTTTTCATTTGCTTGATTCTAGTCCAATTAGACAATCAATTAGCCGAAAATGAACGAACCAGAAGTTATCACGAAATCAAAAGCCACATTTCATTGGATCAATTCCAATCGATTTAGACTAGTAATTCTCCAAAAACGAACAAACCCGAAGTTATAATGAAATGAAAAATCACTTTTCATTGGGTCGATTCCAATCGAATTAGACTAGCAATTCGCCAAACATGAACAAGCCCGAAGTTATCGTGAAATCGAAAACCACTTTTCATTGGCTCGATTCCAATCAAATTAAACTAGCAATTCCCCAAAAATGAACAAACACGAAGTTATAATGAAATCAAAAACCACTTTTCATTGGTTCGGTTCCAATCGAATTAGACGAGCAATTCGCCAAAAATGGACAAACCCGAAGTTATCATGAAATCAAAAACCACTTTTCATTGGTTCGGTTCCAATCGAATTAGACGAGCAATTCACCAAAAATGGACAAACCCGAAGTTATCATGAAATCAAAAATCACTTTTCATTGGCTTGATTCCAATCGACTTAGACTAGTAATTCGCCAAAACGAACAAACCTGAAATTATCATGAAATCAAAAACCACTTTTCATTAGCTTGATTCCAATCGGGTTAGACTAGCAATTCGCCAAAAACGAACAAACCCAGAGTTATCATAAAATGAAAAAAAGATTTTCATTGGCTCGATTCCAATCGATTTAGACTAGCAATTCGCCAAAAATGAACAAACCCGATGTTATCATGAAATCAAAAACCACTTGTCATTAGCTGGATTCCAATCGAATTAGACTAGCAATTCGCCGAAACGAACAAACCCAAAGTTATCTTGAAATCAAAAGCCACATTTCATTGGCTTGATTCCAATCGATTTGGACTAGCAATTCTCTAAAAACGAACAAACCCAAAGTTACCATGAGATTAAAAGCTCTTTTCGTTGGCTCGATTCCAATCAATCAAGACTTACAATTCGCCAAAAATGAACAAACCCGAAGTTATCATGAAATGAAAAACCACTTTTCATTGGCTCGATTCCTATAGAATTAGATGAGTAATTCGCCAAAACGAACAAACGCAAAGTTATCATGAAATCAAAATCCACTTTTCATTGTCTCGATTCCAATCGATTTGGACTAGCAATTCTCCAAAAACGAACAAACCTGAAGTTATCATGGGATGAAAAACCACGTTACATTGGCACGATTCCAATCGAATTAGACTTACAATTCGCCAAAAATAAACAAACCTAAAGTGATCATGAAATCAAAAACCAATTTTCATTACTTGGATTCCAATCGAATTAGACTCGCAATTCGCCAAAACGAACAAAAACGAAGTTATCAGGAAACCAAAAATGACTTTTCATTGGTTCAATTCCAATCGAATTAGACGAGCAATTTGCCAAAAACGGACAAACCCAAAGTTATCATGAAATCAAAAACCACTTTTCATTGGCTCGATTCCAATCATTGGCTCGATTCCAATCGAATTAGACTAGCAATTCGCAAAAACAAACAAAAACCCAGAGTTATCATAAAATGAAAAATAGATTTTCATTGGCTCGATTCCAATCGATTTAGACCGGCAATTCGCCAAAAACGAACAAACCCGATGTTATCATGAAATGAAAATTCACTTTTCATTAGCTGGATTCCAATCGAATTAGACTAGCAATTCGCCAAAACGAACAAACCCGAAGTTATCTTAAAATCAAAAGCCACATTTCATTGGCTTGATTTCAATCGATTTAGACTAGCAATTCGCCAAAACGAACAAACCCGAAGTTATCATGAAGTCAAAAGCTGCTTTTCTTTGGCTCGATTCCAATCGAATTAGACTAGCAATTAACCAAAAACGAACAAACCCAAAGTTATCATGAAATGAAAAACAACTTTTACTTTGCTCGATTCTAGTCGAATTAGACAATCAATTCGCCAAAAATGAACAAACCAAAAGTTATCATGAATCAAAAGCCACATTTCATTGGATCGATTTCAACCGATTTAGACTAGCAATTCACCAAAAACGAACAAACCCAAAGTTTTCATGAAATGAAAAATCGCTTTTCATTGGCTCGATTCCAATCGAATTAGACTAGCAATTTGCCAAAAACTAACAAACCCGAAGTTATCATGAAATCAAAAATGACTTTTCGTTCACTTGATTCCAATCGAATTAGACTAGCAAATCGCCAAAAGGTACAAACCCGAAGTTATCATGAAATCAAAAGCCACTTTTCGTTGGCTCGATTCCAATCAATTTAGACTTGCAATTCGCCAAAAATGAACAAACCCGAAGTTATCATGAAATGAAAAACCACTTTTCATTGGCTCGATTACTATCGAATTAAATGGGCAATTCGTCAAAACGAACAAACGCAAAGCTATCATGAAATCAAAATCCACTTTTCATTGGCTGGATTCCAATCGAATTAGACTAGCAATTTGCCAAAAATGAACAAACCTGAAGTTATCATGAAATCAAAAACAACTTTTCAATAGCTGGATTCTAATCGAATTAGACTAGCAATTCACCAAAAACGAACAAACCTAAAGTTACCATGAAATCAAAAACCAATTTTCGTTAGCTGGATTCCAATCGAATTAGACTAGCAATTCGCCAAAACGAATAAACCCGAAGTTATCTTGGAATCAAAGCCACATTTCATTGGCTTGATTCCAATCGATTTAGACTAGCAATTTGCCAAAAATGAACAAACCCGAAGTTATCATGAAATCAAAAGCTACTTTTCGTTGGCTCGATTCCAATCGAATTAGACTAGACTAGCAATTCGCCAAAAACAATCAATCTTGAAGTTATCAGGAAATGAAAAACCACATTTCTTTTGCTCGATACCAGTCGAATTAGACAATCAATTCGCCAAAAATGAACAAACCAGAAGTTATCTTGAAATCAAAAGCCACATTTCATTTGATCGATTCCAATCGATTTAGACTAGCAATTCTCCAAAAACGATCAAACCCGAAGTTATCATGAAATGAAAAACCACGTTTCATTGGCTCGATTCCAATCAAATTAGACTAGAAATTCACCGAAAATGAACAAACCCAAAGTTATCATGAAATCATAAACCAATTTTCATTAGCTGGATTCTAATCGAATTAGACTAACAATTCACCAAAACGAAGAAACCCGAAGTTATCTTGAAATCAAAAGCTACATTTCATTGGCTTGATTCCAATCGATTTAGACTAGCAATTCGCCAAAAATGAACAAACCCAAAGTTATCAGGAAATCAAAATCTACTTTTCGTTGGATCGATTCAAATCGAATTAGACTAGCAATTCGCTAAGAACGATCAAACCTAAAGTTATCATGAAATGAAAAACCTCTTTTCTTTTGCTCGATTCCAGCCGAATTAGACAATCAATTCGCCAAAAATGAACAAACCAGAAGTTATCATGAAATCAAAAGCCACATTTCATTAGATCGATTCTAATCGATTTAGACTAGCAATTCGCCAAAAACCAACATGCCCGAAGTTATCATGAAATCAAAAATGACTTTTCGTTCACTCGATTCTAATCGAATTGGACTAGCAATTCGCCAAAAGTAACAAACCCGAAGTTATCTCGAAATCAAAAGCCACTTTTCGTTGGCTCGATTTCAATCAATTCAGACTTGCAATTCGCCAAAAATGAACTAACCCGAAGTTATCATGAATTTAAAAACCACTTTTCATTAGCTCGATTCCTGTCGAATTAGATGAGTAATTCGCCAAAATGAACAAACCCAAAGTTATCATGAAATCAAAAATCACAATTCATTGGCTCGATTCCAATCGAATTAGACTAGCAATTCGTGAAAAACAAACAAACTTGAAGTTATCATGAAATCAAAACCCACATTTCATTGGCTCGATTCCCATCGAATTAGACAAGCAATTCGCTAAAACGAACAAAAACGAACTTATTAGTAAATCAAAAACAACTTTTCGTTGGTTCGATTCCAATCGAATTAGACTAGCTATTCGCCAAAAATGAACAAACCCGAAGTTATCATGAACTCAAAAGCCACTTTTCATTGGCTCGATTCCAATCGAATTAGACTAGCAATTCGACAAAAGTGAACAAGCCCGAAGTTATCATGAAATCAAAAGCCACTTTTCATTGGCTCGATTCCAATCGAATTTTACTACCAATTCGCCAAAAATGAACAAGCCCGACATTATCATGAAATCAAAATCCACTTTTCATTGGTTCGATTCCAATCGAATTTGACTAGCAATTTTCCAAAAATGAACAAACACGAAGTTATCATGAAATCAAAAACCACTTTTCGTTGGTTCGATTCCAATCGAATTAGACTAGTAATTCGCCAAAAATGGACAAACCCGAAGTTATCATGAAATCAAAAACCACTTTTCATTGGCTCGATTCCAATCGAATTAGACTAGCAATTCACCGAAATGAACAAACCTGAAATTATCATGAAATCAAAAACCACTTTTCATTAGCTTGATTCCAATCGATTTAGACTAGCAATTCGCCAAAACGAACAAGCCCAAAGTTATCATGAAATCTAACGCTACTTTTCGTTGGCTCGATTCCAATCGAATTATACTAACAATTCACCAAAAATGATTAAACCCGAAGTTATCATAAAATCAAAAACGACTTTTCGTTCGCTCGATTCCAATCGAGTTAGACTAGCAATTCGCCAAAAGGAACAAACCCGAAGTTATCATGAATTCAAAAGCCACTTTTCGTTGGCTCGATTCCAATCAATTTAGACTTGCAATTCGCCAAAAAATGAACAAACCCGAAGTTCTCATAAAACAAAAAACATCTTTTCATTAGTTCGATTCCTATCAAATTAGATGAGTAATTCGCCAAAACGAGCAAACGCAAAGTTATCATGAAATCAAAATCCACTTTTCATTGGCTCGATTCCAATCGATTTAGGCTAGCAATTCTCCAAAGAGGAACAAACCCTAAGTTATCATGAAATGAAAAACCACATTTCATTGGCTCGATTCCAATCGAATTAGACTAGCAATTCGCCACAAAGAACAAACCCGAAATTATCATGAAATCAAAAACCACTTTTCATTAGCTTGATTCCAATCGATTTAGACTAGCAATTCGCCAAAACGAACAAACCCGAAGTTATCATGAAAACAAAAACCAATTTTCATTAGCGAGATTCCAATCGAATTCGACTAGCAATTCGCTAAAACGAACAAACCCGAAGTTATCTTGAAATCAAAAGCCACATTTCATTGGCTTGATTCCAATCGATTTAGACTAGCAATTCGCTAAAAACGAATAAACCCGAAGTTATCGTGAAAGCAAAAGCTACTTTTCGTTGGCTTGATTCTAATCGAATTAGACAAGCAATTCGCCAAAAATGATCAAACCTCAATTATCATGAAATGAAAAACCACTTTTCTTTTGCTCAATTCCAGTCGAATTAAACAATCAATTCGCCAAAAATGAACAAACCAAAATTTATCATGAAATCAAAAGCCACATTTCATTGGATCGATTTCAATCGATTTAGACTAGCAATTCACCAAAAACGAACAAACCCAAAGTTTTCATGAATTGAAAAATCACTTTTCATTGGCTCGATTCCAATCGAATTAGACTAGCAATTTGCCAAAAACTAACAAACCCGAAGTTATCATGAAATCAAAAATGACTTTTCGTTCGCTCGATTCCAAACGAATTAGACTAGCAATTCGCTAAAAGGTACAAACCCGAAGTTATCATGAAATCAAAAGCCACTTTTCGTTGGCTCGATTCCAATCAATTTAGACTTGCAATTCGCCAAAAATGAACAAACCCGAAGTTATCATGAAATGAAAAACCACTTTTCATTGGCTCGATTACTATCGAATTAGATGAGTAATTCGTCAAAACGAACAAACGCAAAGCTATCATGAAATCAAAATCCACATTTCGTTGGCTCGATTCTAATCGAATTAGACTAGCAATTCGCTAAAAATGAACAAACCTGAAGTTATCATGAAATCAAAAACAACTTTTCATTAGCTGGATTCTAATCGAATTAGACTAGCAATTCACCAAAAAAAACAAACCTAAAGTTATCATGAAATCAAAAACCAATTTTCGTTAGCTGGATTCCAATCGAATTAGACTAGCAATTCGCCAAAACGAATAAACCCGAAGTTATCTTGTAATCAAAAGCCACATATCATTGGCTTGATTCCAATCGATTTAGACTAGCAATTCGCCAAAAATGAATAAACCCGAAGTTATCATGAAATCAAAAGCTACTTTTCGTTGGCTCGATTCCAATCGAATTAGACTAGCAATTCGCCAAAAACAATCAATCCTGAAGTTATCACGAAATGAAAAACCACTTTTCTTTTGCTCGATACCAGTCGAATTAGACAATCAATTCGCCAAAAATGAACAAACCAGAAGTTAACATGAAATCAAAAGCCACATTTCATTTCATCGATTCCAATCGATTTGGACTAGCAATTCTCCAAAAATGAACAAACCCGAAGTTATCATGAAAGCAAAAATGACTTTTCGTTCGCTCGATTCCAATCGAATTAGACTAGCAATTCGCCGAAAGGAACAAACCCGAAGTTATCATGAATTCAAAAGCCACTTTTCATTGGCTCGATTCCAATCAATTTAGACTTGCAATTCGCCAAAAATGAACAAACCCGAAGTTATCATAAAATGAAAAACCACTTTTCATTGGCTCGATCCCTATCGAATTAGATGAGTAATTCGCCAAAACGAACAAATGCAAAGTTATCATGAAATCAAAATCCACTTTTCATTGGCTCGATTCCAATCGATTTAGACCAGTAATTCTCCAAAGACGAACAAGCCCTAAGTTATCATGAAATGAAAAAACACATTTCATTGGCTCGATTCCAATCGAATTAGACTGGCAATTCGCCAAAAATGAACAAACCTAATGCTATCATGAAATCAAAAACCAATTTTCATTAGCTAGATTCCAATCGAATTCGACTAGCAATACGCTAAAACGAACAAACCTGAAGTTATCTTGAAATCAAAAGCCACATTTCATTGGCTTGATTCCAATCGATTTAGACTAGCAATTCGCCAAAAATGAATAAACCTGAAGTTATCATGAAATCAAAAGCTACTTTTCGTTGGCTTGATTCTAATCGAATTAGACAAGCAATTCGCCAAAAACGATCAAACCTCAATTATCATGAAATGAAAAACCACTTTTCTTTTGCTCGATTCCAGTCGAATTAGACAAACAATTCGCCAAAAATGAGCAAACCAAAAGTTTCATGAAATCAAAGCCACATATCATTGGATTGATTCCAATCGATTTAGACTAGCAATTCGCCAAAAATGAACAAACCTGAAGTTATAATGAAATTAAAAACCACTTTTCATTGGCTCGATTCCAATCGAATTAGACTAGCAATCCGCCAAAAATGAACAAACCCAAAGTTTTCATGAAATCAAAAACCACTTTTCAATGGCTCGATTCCAATCGAATTAGGCTAGCAATTCGCCAAAAACGAACAAAGCTGAAGTTATCATGAAATCAAAAGCCACTTTTCATTGGCTCGATTCCAATTGATTTAGACTAGCAATTCGCAAAAAACGAACAAACCTAAAGTTATCATGAAATAAAAAACCACTTTTCATTGGCTCGATTCCAATCGAACTTGACTAGCAATTTGCCAAAAAGAACAAACCCGAAGTTTTCGTGAGATCAAAAACCACTTTTCATTGGCTCGATTCAAGTCGATTTAGACAAGCAATTCACCAAAAACAAACAAAGCCGAAGTTATCATGAAATGACAACCCACTTTTCTTTGGCTCTCTTCCAATCGAATTCGACTAGCAACTTTTCAAAAAGAACAAACTCGAAGTTACCGTGAAATCAAAAACTAATTTTCATTGGCTCGATTCCAATCGAATTAGACTAGCAATTCGCCAAAACGAACAAAGCCGACGTTATCAAGAAATGACAACCCACTTTTCATTGGCTCGATTCCAATCGATTTAGACTAGCAACTCGCCAAAAAGAAGAAAGCTGAAGTTATCGTGAAAACAAAAATGACTTTTCAGTGGCTCGATTCCAATCGAATTAGACTAGCAATTCGCCAAAACGAACAAACCCGAAGATATCATGAAATCAAAATCCACTTTTCATTGGCTCGATTCCGATCCATTTAGACTAGCAATTCGCCAAAAATGAACAAACTCGAAGTTATCATGGAATGAAAAAAAACTTTTCATTGGCTCAATTCCTATCGAATTAGACAAGCAATTCACCAGAACGAACAAACGAAAAGTTATCATGAAATAAAAATCCACTTTTCATTGGCTCGATTCCAATCGATTTAGACTAGCAATTCACCAAAAACGAACAAACACGAAGTTATCATGAAATGAAAAACCACTTTTCATTGGCTTGGTTCCAATGGAATTAGACTAGCAATTCGTCAAAAAGAACAAACCTGAAGTTATCATCAAATCAAAAACCACTTTTCATTAGCTGGATTCCAATCGAATTAGACTAGCAATTCGCCAAAACGAACAAACCCGAAGTTATCATGAAATCAAAAGCCACATTTCATTGGCTTGATTCCAATCTATTCAGACTAGCAATTCGCCAAAAACGAACAAACCTAAAGTTATCATGAAATCATAAGCTATTTTTCGTTCACTCGATTCCGATTGAATTAGACTAGCAATTCGCAAAAAACGATCAAACCCGAAGTTATCATGAAATTAAAAACCACTTTTCATTTGCTTGATTCTAGTCGAATTAGACAATCAATTAGACGAAAATGAATGAACCAGAAGTTATCATGAAATCAAAAGCCACATTTCATTGGATCAATTCCAATCGATTTAGACTAGGAATTTGCCAGAAACGAACAAACCCGAAGTTATCATGAAATGAAAAATCACTTTTCGTTGGCTCGATTCCAATTGAATTAGACTAGCAATTTGCCAAAAATGAATAAGCCCGAAGTTATCGTGAAATCAAAAACCACTTTTCATTGGCTCGATTCCAATCGAATTAAACTAGAAATTCCCCAAAAATGAACAAACACGAAATTATTATGAAATCAAAAACCACTTTTCATTGGATCGATTCCAATCGAATTAGACAAGCAATTCCCCAAAAATGGACAAACCCGATGTTATCACGAAATCAAAAACCACTTTTCATTGGCTTGATTCCAATCGACTTAGACTAGTAATTTGCCAAAACGAACAAACCCGAAATTATCATGAAATCAAAAACCACTTTTCATTAGCTTGATTCCAATCGACTTAGACTAGCAATTCGCCAAAAACGAACAAACCCAGAGTTATCATAAAATGAAAAAAAGATTTTTATTGGCTCGATTCCAATCGATTTAGACTAGCAATTTGCCAAAAACGAACAAACCCGATGTTATCATGAAATCAAAAACCACTTTTCATTAGCTGGATTCCAATCGAATTAGACTAGCAATTCGGCAAAACGAACAAACCCGAAGTTATCTTGAAATCAAAAGCCACATTTCATGGGCTTGATTCCAATCGATTTGGACTAGCAATTCTCCAAAAAAGAACAAACTCGAAGTTACCATGAGATCAAAAGCTCTTTTCGTTGGCTCGATTCCAATCAATTTAGACTTACATTTCGCCAAAAATGAACAAACCCGAAGTTATCATGAAATGAAAACCACTTTTCATTGGCTCGATTCCTATCGAATTAGATGAGTAATTCGCCAAAACGAACAAATGCAAAGTTATGATGAAATCAAAATCCACTTTTCATTGGCTCGATTCCAATAGATTTGGACTAGCAATTCTCCAAAAACGAACAAACCCGAAGTTATCATGAGATGAAAAACCACGTTACATTGGCACGATTCCAATCGAATTAGACTCACAATTCGCCAAAAATGAACAAACCTAAAGTGATCATGATATCAAAAACCAATTTTCATTTGCTGGATTCCAATCGAATTAGACTCGCAATTCGCCAAAACGAACAAAAACGAAGTTATCAGGAAACCAAAAACAACTTTTCATTGGTTCGATTCCAATCGAATTAGACGAGCAATTTGCCACAAACGGACAAACCTAAAGTTATAATGAAATCAAAAACCACTTTTCATTAGCTCGATTCCAATCGAATTAGACTAGCAATTCCTCAAAAACAAACAAACCCAGAGTTATCATAAAATGAAAAACAGATTTTCATTTGCTCGATTCCAATCGATTTAGACTGGCAATTCGTCAAAAATGAACAAACCCAATGTTATCATGAAATCAAAAATCACTTTTCATTAGCTGGATTCCAATCGAATTAGACTAGCAATTCGCCAAAACGAACAAACCCGAAGTTATCTTGAAATCAAAAGCCACATTTCATTGGCTTGATTTCAATCGATTTAGACTAGCAATTCGCCAAAACGAACAAACCTAAAGTTATAATGAAGTCAAAAGCTGCTTTTCTTTGGCTCGATTCCAATCGAATTAGACTAGCAATTTGCCAAAAACGATCAAACCCAAAGTTATCATGAAATGAAAAACCACTTTTACTTTGCTCGATCTAGTCGAATTAGACAACCAGTTCGTCAAAAATGAACAAACCAAAAGTTATCATGAAATCAAAAGCCACATTTCATTGGATCGATTTCAATCGATTTAGACTAGCAATTCACCAAAAACGAACAAACCCAAAGTTTTCATGAAATGAAAAATCACTTTTCATTGGCTCGATTCCAATCGAATTAGGCTAGCAAATTGCAAAAAACTAACAAACCCGAAGTTATCATGAAATCAAAAATGACTTTTCGTTTGCTCAATTCCAATCGAATTAGACTAGCAATTAGCCAAAAGGAACAAACCCGAAGTTATCATGAAATCAAAAGCCACTTTTCGTTGGCTCGATTCCAATCAATTTAGACTTGCAATTCACCAGAATGAACAAACCCGAAGTTATCATGAAATGAAAAATCACTTTTCATTGGCTCGATTCCTATCGAATTAGATGAGTAATTCGCCAAAACGAACAAACCCAAAGTTATCATGAAATCAAAAACCACTGTTCGTTGGCTCGATTCCAATCGAATTAGACTAGCAATTCGTGAAAAACAAACAAACTCGAAGTTACCATGAAATCAAAAACCACATTTCATTGGCTTGATTCCAATCGAATTAGATAAGTAATTCGTCAAAACGAACAAAAATGAACTTATCAAGAAATCAAAAATATCTTTTCGTAGGTTCGATTCAAATCGAATTAGACTTGCAATTTGCCAAATATGAACAAACCGAAGTTATCACGAACTCAAAAGCCACTTTTTATTGGCTCGATTCCAATCGAATTTGACTAGAATTCGACAAAAATGAACAAGCCCAAAGTTATCATGAAATCAAAAGCCACTTTTCATTGGCTCGATTCCAATCGGATTAGACTAGCAATTCGCCAAAATGAACAAATCTGTGGTCATCATGAAATCAAAAACCACTTTTCATTAGCTCAATTCCAATCAAATTAGACGAGCAATTCGTCAAAAATGAACAAACCCGAAGTTATTATGAAATCAAAAACTACTTTTCATTGGCTCGATTCCAATCGAATTAGACTAGCAATTCGCCACAAAGAACAAACCCGAAATTATCATGAAATCAAAAACCACTTTTCATTAGCTTGATTCCAATCGATTTAGACTAGCAATTCGCCAAAACGAACAAACCCGAAGTTATCATGAAATCAAAAGCTACTTTTCGTTGGCTCGATTCCAATCGAATTAGACTAGCAATTCGCCAAAAACGATCAAACCCGAAGTTATCATGAAATCAAAAATGACTTTTCGTTCGCTCGATTCCAATCAAATTAGACTAGCCATTCGCCAAAAGGAACAAACCCGAAGTTATCATGAAATCAAAAGCCACTTTTCGTCGGCTCGATTCCAATCAATTTAGACTTGCAATTCGCCAAAAATGAACAAACCCAAAGTTATCATCAAATGAAAAACCACTTTTCATTGGCTCGATTCCTATCGAATTAGATGTGTAATTCGCCAAAACGAACAAACGCAAAGTTATCATGAAATCAAAATCCACTTTTCATTGGCTCGATTTTAATCGATTTAGACTTGCAATTCTCCAAAGACGAACAAACCCTAAGTTATCATGAAATGAAAAACCACTTTTCATTGGCTCGATTCCAATCGAATTAGACTGGCAATTCGCCAAAAATGAACAAACCTAAAGTTATCATGAAATAAAAGACCAATTTTCATTAGCTAGATTCTAATCGAATTCGAGTAGCAATTCGCTAAAACGAACAAACTTGAAGTTATCTTGAAATCAAAAGCCACATTTCATTGGCTTGATTCCAATCGATTTAGACTAGCAATTCGTCAAAAACGAACAAACCCGAAGTTATCATGAAATCAAAAGCTACTTTTCGTTGGCTTGATTCCAATCGAATTAGACAAGCAATTCGCCAAAAACGATCAAACCTCAATTATCATGAAATGAAAAACCACTTTTCTTTTGCTCGATTCCAGTCGAATTAGACAAACAATTCGCCAAAAATGAGCAAACCAAAAGTTATCATGAAATCAAAGCCACATTTCATTGGATTGATTCCAATCGATTTAGACTAGCTATTCGCCAAAAACAAACAAACCTGAAGTTATAATGAAATTAAAAACCACTTTTCATTGGCTCGATTCCAATCGAATTAGACTAGCAATTCTCCAAAAATGAACAAACCCAAAGTTTTCATGAAATCAAAAACCACTTTTCATTGGCTCGATTCCAATCGAATTAGACTAGCAATTTGCCAAAAATGAACAAAGCTGAAGTTACCATGAAATCAAAAGCCACTTTTCATTGGCTCGATTCCAATTGATTTAGACTTCTAATTCGCCAAAAACAAACAAACCCGAAGTTATCATGACATGAGAAACCACTTTTCCTTGACTTGATTCCAATCGAATTAGGCGAGTAATTAGCGAAAACGAACAAACCCAAAGTGATCATGAAATCAAAAGCCACTTTTCGTTGGCTCGATTCCAACTGATTTAGACTAGCAATTCGCCAAAAATGAGCAAACCCGAAGTTATCATGAAATGAAAAATCACTTTTTGTTGGCTCGATTCCAATCGAATTAGACTAGCAATTTGCCGAAAATGAATAAACCCAAAGTTATCGTGAAATCAAAAACGACTTTTCATTGGCTCGATTCCAATCGAATTACACTAGCAATTCGCCAAAAACGAACAAACCCAAAGTTATCGTGAAATCAAAAATGACTTTTCATTGGCTCGATTCCAATCGATTTAGACTAGCAATTCCCCAAAAATGAATAAACCCGAAGTTATCATGAAATGAAAAATCACGTTTCATTGGCTCAATTTTAATCGAATTAGACTAGTAATTCCCCCAAAAATGAACAAACCCGAAGTTTTCATGAAATCAAAAGCCACATTTCATTGGCTTGATTCCAATCGAATTAGACGAGCAACTCGCCAAAAATGAACAAACTCGAAGTTATCATGAAATGGAAAACCACGTTTCATTGGCTCGATTCCAATCGATTTAGACTAGCAATTCACCAAAAATGAACAAACCCGAAGTTATCATGAAATGACAACCCACTTTTCATTGGCTCAATTCCAATCGAATTAGATTAGAAGCTCGCCAAAAATAACAAACCCGAAGTTACCGTGAAATCAAAAACGACTTTTCATTGGCTCGATTCCAATCAAATTAGACTAGCAATTCGCCAAAACGAACAAAGCCGTAGTTATCATGAAATCAAAAACCACTTTTCATTAGCTGGATTCCAATCAAATTAGACTAGCAATTCACCAAAAACGAACAAACCTGAAGTTATGATGAAATCAAAAACCACTTTTCATTAGCTGGATTCCAATCGAATTAGACTAGCAATTCCCCATAATGAACAAACCCGAAGTTATCATGTAATCAAAATCCACATTTCATTGGCTTGATTTCAATCGATTTAGACTAGCAATTCGCCAAAAACGAACAACCCGAAGTTATCATGAAATCAAAAACCACTTTTTGTTAGCTCGATTCCAATCGATTTAGACTAGCAATTCGTCAAAAACGATCAAACCCGAAGTTATCATGAAATCAAAAGCCACTTTTCGTTGGCTCAGTTCCAATCAATTTAGACTAGCAATTCGTAAAAAACGAACAAACCTGAAGTTATCATGAAGTGAAAAACCACTTTTCATTGGCTCGATTCCTATCCAGTTAGACGAGCAATTCGCCAAAACGAACAAATGCAAAGTTATCATGAAATCAAAAGCCAAATTTTATTGGCTTGATTCCAATCGATTTAGACTAGCAATTCGCCAAAAATGAACAAACCCGAAGTTATCATGAAATGAAAGATCACTTTTCGTTGGCTCGATTCCAATCGAGTTAGACTAGCCATTCGCCAAAAATGAACAAACCCGAAGTTATTAGGAAATCAAAAATGACTTTTCATTAACTCGATTCCAATCGAATTAGACTAGCAATTCGCCAAAACGAACAAAGCCGTAGTTATCATGAAATCAAAAACCACTTTTCATTAGCTGGATTTCAATCGAATTAGGCTAGCAA
Source organism: Olea europaea var. sylvestris (assembly GCF_002742605.1). Classification (NCBI taxonomy): domain Eukaryota; kingdom Viridiplantae; phylum Streptophyta; class Magnoliopsida; order Lamiales; family Oleaceae; genus Olea; species Olea europaea. Next base: position 64,111 of record NW_019242225.1, on the reverse strand, counting down.
TTGCCCAAAAACGAACAAACCCGAAGCTATGATGAAATCAAAAACCACTTTTCATTGGCTTGATTCCTATCGAATAAGACATGCAATTCGCCAAAGCAAAAAAATGCAAAGTTATCATGAATTCAAAATCTACTTTTCATTGGCTCGATTCCAATCGATTTAGACTAGCAATTCTCCAAAAATGAACAAATCCAAAGTTATCATGAAATGAAAAACCACGTTTCTTTGGCTCGATTTCAATCAAATTAGACTTGTAATTTGCTAAAAGCGAACAAACCCGTAGTTATCATTAAATGAAAAGCCACTTCTCATTGGCTCGATTCCAATCGAATTAGACTAGCAGTTCGCCAAAAATGAACAAAGCCAAAGTTATCATGAAATCAAAAATAACTTTTCATTAGCTGGATTCCAATCGAATTAGACTTGCAATTCGTCGAAACGAACAACCCCGAAGTTATCTTGAAATCAAAAGCCACATTTCATTGGCTTGATTCCAATCGATTTAGACTAGCAATTCGCGAAAAACGAACAAACCCGAAGTTCTCATGAATTCATAAGCTATTTTTCGTTGGCTCGATTCCAATCGAATTAGACTAGCAATTCGCCAAAAATGATCAAACCCGAAGTTATCATGAAATGAAAAACCATTTTTCGTTTGCTCGTTTCTAGTCGAGTTAGACAATCAATTCTCCAAAAATGAACAAACCAGAAGTTATCATGAAATCAAAAGCCACATTTCATTGGATCGGTTCCAATCGAATTAGACTAACAATTCACCAAAAATGAACAAATTCGAAGTTATCACGAAATGAAAAATCACTTTTCATTGGCTCTATTCCAATCGAATTAGACTAGCAATTCGCCAAAAACAAACAACCCGAAGTTATCATGAAATCAAAATTGACTTTTCATTAGCTCGATTCCAATCGAATTAGACTAGCTATTCTCCAAAAGGAACAAACCCAAAGTTATCATGAAATCAAAATCCACTTTTCATTGGCTCGATTGCAATCGATTTAGACTAGCAATTCGCCAAAAACGAACAAACCTGAAGTTAACATGAAATGATAGCCCACTTTTAATGGGCTCGATTCCAATCGAATTGGAATAGCAACTCGCCAAAAAGAACAAACTCGAAGTTATCATGATATCAAAAATGACTTTTCGTTGGCTCGATTCCAATCAAGTTAGACTAGCAATTCGCCAAAAACGAACAAACTGAAAGTTATCAAGAAATAAAAAATGACTTTTCATTAGCTCGATTCCAATCGAATTAGACTAGCAATTCGCCAAAACTAACAAAGCCGTAGTTATCATGAAATCAAAAACCACTTTTCATTAGCTGGATTCCAATCGAATTAGACTAGTAATTCCCCAAAAATGAACAAACCCGAAGCTATGATGAAATCAAAAACCACTTTTCATTAGCTGGATTCCAATTGAATTAGACTAGCAATTCCCCAAAACGAACAAACCCGAAGTTATCATGAAATCAAACGCCACATTTCATTGGCTTCATTCCAATCGATTTTGACTAGCAATTCGCCAAAAACGATCAAACCCGAAGTTATCATGAGATCAAAAGCCACTTTTCGTTGGCTCATGTCCAATCGAATTAGACCAGTAATTCGCCAAAATGATCGAACCCGAAGTTATCACGAAATGAAAAACCACTTTTCATTTGCTCAATTCCAGTTGAATTAGACAATCAATTCGCCAAAAATGAACAAACCAGAAGTTATCATGAAATCAAAACCCAAATTTCATTGGCTCGATTCCAATCGATTTAGACTAGTAATTCGTCAAAATGAACAAACCCAAAGTTATCATGAAATGAACGATCACTTTTCATTCGCTTGATTCCAATCGGGTTAGACTAGCAATTCGCAAAAAATGAACAAACCCGAAGTTATCACGAAATCAAAAATGACTTTTCATTAGCTCAATTCCAATCAAATTAGACTAGCAATTCGCCCAAGCAAACAAATCCGAAGTTATCATGCAATCAAAATCTAATTTTCATTGGCTCGATTCCAATCAATTTAGACTAGCAATTCTCCAAAAAGAACAAACCCAAAGTTATCATGAAATGAAAAACATCGTTTCATTGGCTCGATTCCAATTAAATTATACTTGTAATTTGCTAAAAGCGAACAAACCCGTAGTTATCATTAAATGAAAAACCACTTCTCATTGGCTCGATTCCATTCGAATTAGACTAGCAATTCGCCAAAAATGAACAAAGCCGAAGTTATCATGAAATCAAAAACAACTTTTCATTAGCTAGATTCCAATCGAATTAGACTCGCAATACGCCGAAACGAACAAACCCGAAGTTATCTTGAAATCAAAAGCCTCATTTCATTGGCTTGATTCCAATCGATTTAGACTAGCAGTTCGCGAAAAATGAACAAACCCAAAGTTATCATGAAATCAAAAGCCACATTTCATTGGCTTGATTCCAATTGAATTAGACTAGCAATTCACCAAAAATGAACAAACCCGAAGTTATAATGAAATCAGAAGCCACATTTCATTGGCTCGATTCCAATCGACTTAGACTAGCACTTCACCAAAAATGAACAAACCCAAGTTATCATGAAATGACAACCCACTTTTCATTGGCTCAATTCCAATCGAATTAGACTAGCAACTCGCCAAAAAGAACAAACCCGAAGTTATCGTGAAATCAAAAACGACTTTTCATTAGCTCGATTTCAATCGAATTAGACTAGCAATTTGGCAAAACGAACAAAGCCGTAGTTATCATGAAATCAAAAACCACATTTCATTAGCTGGATTCCAATCGAATTAGACTACGAATTCGCCAAAAACGAACAAACCCGAAGTTATGATGAAATCAAAAACCACTTTTCATCACCAGGATTCCAATCGAAATAGACTAGCAATTTCCCAAAAACGAACAAACCCGAAGTTATCATGAAATCAAAGGCCACATTTCATTGGCTTGATTCCAATTAATTTAGACTAGCAATTCGCCAAAAATGAACAAACCCGAAGTTATCCTGAAATCAAAAGCCACTTTTCATTGGCTCGATTCCAATCGATTTCGACTAGAAATTCGCCAAAAATGATCAAACCCGAAATTAACATGAAATTAAAACCACTTTTCATTTGCTCGATTTCAGTCGAATTAGACAATCAATTGTCCAAAAATGAACAAACCAGAAGTTATCATGAAATCAAAAGCCAAATTTCATTGGGTCGATTCCAATCGATTTAGACTAGCAATTCGCCAAAAATGAATAATCCCGAAGTTATCATGAAATGAAAGATCACTTTTCATTGGCTCGATTCCAATCGAATTAGACTAGCAATTCGCCAAAAACGAACAAACTCGAAGTTATCATGAAATCAAAAATGGCGTTTCATTAGCTCGTTTCCAATCGAATTAGACTAGCAATTTGGCAAAATGAACAAACTCGAAATTATCATGAAATCAAAAACCACTTTTCATTGGCTTGATTCCAATCGAGTTTGACTAGCAATTTGCTAAAAATGAACAAACCCGAAGATATCATGGAATGAAAAACCACTTTTCATCGGCTCGATTCCTATCGACTTAGACGAGCAATTTACCAAAACCAAAAAATGTAAAGTTATCATGAAGTCAAAATCCACTTTTCATTGGCTCGATTCCAATCGAGTTATCATGAAATGAAAAACCACTTTTCATTGACTCGATTCCAATCAAATTAGACTAGTAATGTGCGAAAAGCGAACAAACCCGTAGTTATCATGAAATGAAAAACCACTTTTCATTGGCTCGATTCCAATGGAATTAGACTAGCAATTCGCCAAAAATTAACAAAACCGAAGTTATCATGAAATCAAGAACAACTTTTCATTAGCTGGATTCCAATCGAATTAGACTACCAATTTGCAAAACCGAACAAACCTGAAGTTATCATGAAAACAAAAGCCACATTTCATTGGCTCGATTTCAATCGATTTAGAGTAGCAATTCGCCAAAAACGAACAAATTCGAAGTTCTCATGAAATAAAAGCCACTTTTTGTTGGCTCGATTCCAATCAAATTAGACGGGCAATTCGCCAAAAATGATCAAACCCGAAGTCATCTTGAAATTAAAAACCACATTAGACAATCAATTAGCCAAAAATGAACAAACCAGAAGTTATCATGAAATCAAAAGCCACATTTCTTTGGCTCGATTCCATTTGATTTAGACTAGCAATTCGCAAAAAATGAACAATCCTGAAGTTATCATGAAACGAAAAATCACTTTTCATTGGCTCAATTCCAATCGAATTAGACTATCAATTCGCCAAAAATGAACAAACCCGAAGTTATCATGGAGTCAAAAATGACTTTTCATTAGCTCGATTCCAATCGAATTAGACTAAGAATTCGCCAAAACAAACAAATTTGAAGTTATCATGAAATCAAAATCCACTTTTCAATGGCTCGATTCCAAACAATTTAGACTAGCAATTCGCCAAAAACGAACAAACCCAAAGTTATCATGAAATGAAAAACCACTTTCCATTGGCTCGATTCCTATCGAATTAGATGAGGAATTCGCCAAAATGAAAAACTCAAAGTTATCATGAAATCAAAATCCACTTTTCATTGGCTCGATTCCAATCGATTTAGACTAGCGATTCTACAAAAATGAACAAACCCGAAGTTATCATGAAATGAAAAATCACGTTTCATTGGCTCGATTCCAAGCGAATTAGATTAGTAATTCGCCAAAAATGAACAAACCAAAAGTTATCATGAAACCAAAAGCCACATTTCATTGGCTTAATTCCAATTGAATTAGACTAACAATTCGTCGAAAACGAACAAACCCTAATTATCATGAAACGAAAAACCACTTTTCATTGGCTCGATTCCTATCGAATTAGACTAGCGACTCGCCAAAAAGAACAAACCCGAAGTTATCGTGAAATCAAAAATGACTTTTCATTGGCTCGATTCCAATCGAATTAGACTAGCAATTCGTCAAAATGAAGAAACCCGAAGTTATCATGAAATCAAAAACCACTTTTCATTAGCTGGATTCCAATCGAATTAGACTAGCAATTCGCTAGAAACGAACAAACCCAGAGTTTTGATGATATCAAAAACCACTTTTCATCAGCTGGATTCCAACTGAATTAGATTAGCAATTCGCCAAAACGAACAAACTCGAAGTTATCATGAAATCAAAAGCCACATTTCATTTGCATGATTCCAATCGATTTAGACTAGCAATTCGCCAAAAATGAACAAATCTGAAGTTCTCATGAAATCAAAACCCTCTTTTGCTAGCTCGATTCCAATCGAATTAGACTCACAATTCGCCAAAAACGATCAAAGCCGAAGTTATCATGAAATGAAAAACCACTTTTCATTTGCTTGATTCCAGTCGAATTAGACAATCAATTCACCAAAAATGAACAAACCAGAAGTTATCATGAAATCAAAAGCCACATTTCATTGGCTCGATTCAAATCGATTTTGGCTAGCAATTCGCTAAAAATGAACAAACCTGAAGTTATTATGAAATGAAAAATCACTTTTCATTGGCTTCATTCCAATTGAATTAGACTAGCAATTCGCCAAAAACGAACAAACCCGAAGTTATCATGAAATCGAAAATGACTTTTCATTTGCTCGATTCCAATCGAATTAGACTAGCAATTCGCCAAAACGAACAAACCCGAAGTTATCATGAAATCGAAAGCCACTTTTCATTTGCTCAATTCAAATCGATTTTACCTAGCACTCCTGCAAAAACGAACAAACCTGAAGTTATCATGGAATGAAAAATCACTTTTCATTGGCTCGATTCCTATCGAATTAGATGAGCAATTTGCCAAAACGAAAAATTGCAAAGTTATCATGAAATCAAAATCCACTTTTCATTGGCTTGATTCCAATCGATTTAGACTAGCAATTCTCCAGAAAGGAACAAACCTGAAGTTATCATGAAATGAAAAAAACACATTTCGTTGGCTCGATTCCTATTGAATTAGACTAGTAATTCGCCAAAAATGAACAAACCCGAAGTTATCATGAAATTAAAAGCCACATATCATTGGCTTGATTCCAATCGAATTAGACTAAAAATTCACCAAAAACGAACAAACCTGAAGTTATCATGAAATGAAAAACCACTTTTCATCGGCTCGATTCCAATCGAATTAGATGAGCAATTCGCCAAAACGAATAGACGCAAAGTTATCATGAAATCAAAATCAACTTTTCATTGGCTCAATTCCAATTGATTTAGACTAGCAATTCGCCAAAAATGAACAAAATCGAAGTTATCATGAAATGAAAAACCACTATTCATTGGCTCGATTCCAATCGAATTCGACTAGTAATTCGCCAAAAACGAACAAACCCGTAGTTATCATGAAATGAAAAACCACTTTTCATAGGCTCGATTCCAATCGAATTAGACTAGCAATTCGTCAAAAACGAACAAACCGGAAGTTATCATGAAATCAAAAACCACTTTTCATTAGCTGGATTCCAATCAAATTAGACTAGCAATTTGCCAAAACGAACAAAACCGATGTTAACATGAAAACAAAAGCCACATTTCATTGGCTTGATTCCAGTCGAATTAAGTTAGCAATTCGCCAAAAATGAACAAAGCTGAAGTTATCACGAAATTAAAAGCCACATTTCATTGGCTCGATTCCAATCGATTTAGACTAGCAATTCGCCAAAAACGAAGAAACCCAAAGTTATCATGAAATGACAAACCAATTTTCATTGGCTTGATTCCAATCGAATTAGATTTGCAACTCGCCAATGAACTAACCCGAAGTTATCGTGAAATCAAAAATGACTTTTCATTGGCTCGATTCCAATCAAATTAGACTAGCAATTCGCCAAAAATGAACAAACCCGAAGTTATGATGTAATCAAAAACCACTTTTCATTAGCTGGATTCCAATTGATTTAGACTAGCAATTCGTCAAAACGAACAAACCTGAAGTTATCATGAAATCACAGCCACATTTCATTGGCTAGATTCCAATTGATTTAGACTAGCAATTCGCCAAAAATGAACAACCGAAGTTATCATGAAATCAAAAGCCACTTCTTGTTGGCTCGATTCCAATTGAATTAGACTAGTAATTCGCCAAAAATGATCAAACCCGAAGTTATCTTGAAATGAAAAATGACTTTTCATTTGCTCGATTCCAGTCGAATTAGACAATCAATTCAACGAAAATGAAAAAACCAGAAGTTATCATGAAATCAAAAGCTACATTTTATTGGCTTGATTCTAGTCGATTTAGACTAGCAATTCGCCATAAACAAAGAAACCCGGTGTTACCATGAAATGAAAAATCACTTTTCATTGGCTGGATTCCAATTGAATTACACTAGCAATTTGCCAAAAATGAACAAACCAGAAGTTATCATAAAATCAAAAATTACTTTTCATTAGCTCGATTCCAATCGAATTAAACTAGCAATTCGCCAAAACGAACAAACGCAAAGTTATCATGAAATCAAAAGCCACTTTTTGTTGGCTCGATTCCAATCGAATTTGACTAGCAATTCGCGAAAAACGATCAAACCCAAAGTTATCATGAAATGAAAAACCACTTTTCATTTGCTCGATTCCAGTCGAATTAGACAATCGATTCGCCAAAAATGAGAAAACCAGAAGTTATCATGAAATCAAAAGCCACATTTCATTGGCTCGATTCAAATCGATTTAGATTAGCAATTCGCTAAAAACGAACAAACCCAAAGTTATTATGAAATGAAAAATCACATTTCATTAGCTTGATTCCAATCGAATTAGACTAGCAATTCGTCAAAACGAACAAACCCGAAGTTATCATGAAATCAAAAGCCACTTTTCATTGACTCGATTCCAATCGATTTTGACTAGCAATCCACCAAAAATGAACAAACCTAAAGTTTTCGTGGAATGAAAAACCACTTTTCATTGGCTCGATCCCTATCGAATTAGACGAGCAATTCGCCAAAATGAAAAATTGCAAAGTTATCATGAAATCAAAATCCACTTTCCATTGGCTCGATTCCAATCGATTTAGACTAGCAATTCTCCAAAAACGAACAAACCCGAAGTTATCATGAAAGGAAAAACCACGTTTTATTGGCTCGATTCCAATCGAATTAGACTAGTAATCCGCAAAAAAGGAACAAACCCGAAGTTATAATAATATCTAAAGCCCCATTTCATTGGCTCGATTCCAATCGAATCAGACTAAAAATACGCCAAGAACGAACGAACCTGGAGTTATCATGAAATGAAAGACCACTTTTCATTGGCTCAATTCCTATCGAATTAGACGCGCTATTCGCCAAAATGAATAGACACAAAGTTATCATGAAATCAAAATCCACTTTTCAGAATTAGACTAGCAATTCACCAAAAAGGAATAAACCCGAATTTATGATGAAATCAAAAACAACTTTTCATTTGCAGGATTCCAATCGAATTAGACTAGCAATTCGCCAAAACGAACAAACCCGAAGTTATCATGAAATCAAAAGGCACATTTCATTGGCTTGATTCCAATCAATTTAGACTAGCAATTTGCCAAAAATGAACAAACCCGAAGTTATCATGAAATCAAACGCCACTTTCGTTGGCTCCACTCCAATTGAATTAGACGAGGAATTTGCCAAAAACGATCAAACCCAATGTTATTATGAAATGAAAAACGACTTTTCATTTGCTCGATTCCAGTCGAATTAGGCAATCAATTCGCTAAAAATGAACAAACCAGAAGTAATCATGAAATCAAAAGCCACATTTTATAGGCTCGATTCAAATCGATTTAGACTAGCAATTCGCCAAAAACGAACAAACCCGGAGTTATCATGAAATGAAAAATCACTTTTCATTGCCTCGATTCCTACCGCATTAGACGAGCAATTCACCAAAATGAAAAAATGCAAAGTTATCATGAAATGAAAGTCCACATTTCATCGGCTCGATTCCAATCGATTTAGACTTGCGATTCTCCAAAACCGAACAAACCCGAAGTTATCATGAAATGAAAAATCGTGTTTCATTGGCTCGATTCCAATCGAATTAGACTAGCAATTCGCCAAAAATGAACAAACCCGAAGTTATCATGAAATCAAAAGCCACATTTCATTAGCTCGATTCCAATCGAATTAGACTAAAAATTCATCGAAACAGAACAAACCTGGAGTTATCATGAAATAAAAAACCACTTTTCATTGGCTCGATTCCTATCGAATTAGATGAGCAATTCGCTAAAACGAACAGATGCAAAGTTACCTTGAAATCAAAATCCACTTTTCATTAGGTCGATTCCAATAGATTTAGACTAGCAATTCGCCAAAAATGAACTAACCCGAAGTTATCAAGAAATGAAAAACCACTTTTCATTGGCTCAATTCCAATCGAATTAGACTAGTAATTCGCCAAAAATGAACAAACCTATAGTTATCATGAAATGAAAAACTACTTTTCATTGGCTCGATTCCGATCGATTTAGACTAGCAATTCGCCAAAAACGAACAAACCTGTAGTTATTTTGAAATGACACCCACTTTTCAGGGCTCAATTCCAATCGAATTAGACTAGCAACTCGCTAAAAATAACAAACCCAAAGTTATCGTGAAATCAAAAATGACTTTTCATTGGCTCGATTCCAATTGAATTAGACTAGCAATTCGCCATATTGAACAAAGCAGAAGTTATCTTGGAATCAAAAACCACTTTTCATTGGCTGGATTCCAATCGAATTAGACTAGCAATTCGCTAAAAACGAACAAACTCGAATTTATGATGAAATCAAAAACAACTTTTCATTAGCTGGATTCCAATTGAATTAGACTAGCAATTCGCCAAAACGAACAAATCCGAAGTTATCATGAAATCAAAAGCCACATTTCATTAGCTTGATTCCAATCAATTTAGACTAGCAGTTCGCTAAAAATGAACAAACCAGAAGTTATCATGAAATCAAAAGCCACTTTTCCTTGGCTCCCTTCCAATCGAATTAGACTAGGAATTCGCCAAAAATGATCAAACCCAAAGTTATCATGAAATGAAAAATGACTTTTCATTTGCTCGATTCCAGTCGAATTAGACATTCAATTCGCTAAAAATGAACAAACGAGAAGTAATCATGAAATCAAAAGCCACATTTTATTGGCTCGATTCAAATCGATTTAGACTAGCAATTCGTCAAAAACAAACAAACTTGAAGATATCATAAAATGAAAAATCACTTTTCATTGGCTCGATTCCTACTGAATTAGACGAGCAATTCGCCAAAATGAAAAAAATGCAATGTTATCATGAAATCAAAGTCCACTTTTCATTGGCTCAAATCCAATCGATTTAGACTAGCAATTCTCCAAAAACGAACAAACCCGAAGTTATCATGAAATGAAAAACCATGTTTCATTGGCTCAATTTCAATTGAATTAGACTAGCAATTCGCCAAAAAAGAACAAACGCGAAGTTATCATGAAATCAAAAGCCACATTTCATTGGCTCGATTCCAATCGAATTAGACTAAAAATTAGTCAAAAAGGAACAAACCCAAAGTTATCATGAAATAAAAAATCACTTTTCATTGGCTCGATTCCTATCGAATTAGACGAGCAATTTGCCAAAATGAACAGACGCAAAGTTATCTTGAAATCAAAATCCACATTTCATTGGACCGATTCCAATCGATTTAGACTAGTAATTCGTCAAAAATGAACTAACCCGAAGTTATCATGAAATCAAAATCCACTTTTCGGTGGTTCGATTCCAATCGACTTAGACTAGCAATTCGCCAAAAATAAACAAATCCAAAGTTATCATGAATTGAAAAACCACTTTTCATTGGCTCGATTCCAATCGAATTAGACTAGAAATTCGCCAAAAACAAACAAACCCGAAGTTATGATGAAATCAAAAACCACTTTTCAATAGCTGGATTCCAATCGAATTAGACTACAATTCCCTAAAACGAACAAACCCGAAGTTATCATGAAATCAAAAGCCACATTTCGTTGGCTTGATTCCAATCGATTTAGACTAGCAATTCGCCAAAAACGAACAAACCCGAAGTTATCATGAAATCAAAAGCCACTTTTCGTTGGCTCGATTCCGATCGATTTAGACTAGCAATTCGCCAAAAATGATCAAACCCGAAGTTATCGTGAAATCAAAAGCCAATTTTCGTCGGCTCGATTCCAATCGAATTAGACTAGCAATTCGCCAAAAATGATCAAACCCGAAGTTAGCATGAAATGACAAATCACTTTTCATTTGCTCTATTCCAGTCGAATTAGACAATCAATTCACCAAAAATGAACAAACCAGAAGTTATAATGAAATCAAAAGACAAATTTCATTAGCTCGATTCCAATCGATTTAGACTAGCAATTCGCCAAAAATGAACAAGCCCGAAGTTATCATGAAATGAAAGATCACTTTTCATTGGCTCGATTCCAATCGAATTAGACTAGCAATTCGCCAAAAATGAACAAACCCGAAGTTATCATGAAATCAAAAATGACGTTTCATTAGCTCGATACCAATCGAATTAGACTAGCAATTCACCAAAAAAAAAACCCAAAATTGTCATGAAATCAAAAGCCTCTTTTCATTGGTTCGATTCCAATCGAGTTTGACTAGCAATTCACCAAAAATGAACAAACCCGAAGTTATCATGGAATGAAAAACCACTTTTCATTGGCTCGATTCCTATTAAATTAGACGAGCAATTCGCCAAAATGAAAAAATGCAAAGTCATCATGAAATCAAAATCCACTTTTCATTAGCTCGATTCCAATCGATTTAGACTAGCAATTCTCCAAAAATGAACAAACCCGAAGTTATCATGAAATGAAAAACCACATTTCATTGGCTCGATTCCTATCGAATTAAGCTAGTAAATCGCCAAAAATGGACAAACTCGAAGTTATCATGAAATCAAAAGCCAAATTTCATTCGGTCGATTCCAATCGAATTAGACTAAAAATTCGCCAAAAACGATCAAACCCGAATTTATCATGAAATGAAAAACCACTTTTGAATTGCTCGATTCCTATCAAATTAGACGAGCAATTTGCCAAAACGAACAGACGCAAAGTTATCATGAAATCAAAATCCACTATTCATTGGCTCGATTTCGAACGATTTAGACTAGCAATTCGCAAAAAATGAGCAAACTCGAAGTTATCCTGAAATGAAAAACCACTTTTCATTGGCTCGATTCCAATCAAAATGGACTAGTAATTTGCCAAAAGCGAACAAACCCGTAGTTATCATGAAATGAAAAACAACTTTTCATTGGCTCGATTCCAATGAATTAAACTAGCAATTCGCAAAAAATGAACAAACCCGAAGTTATCTTGAAATCAAAAACAACTTTTCATTAGCTGGATTCCTATCGAATTAGACTAGCAATTCGCCAAAATGAACAAACCTGAAGTTATCATGAAAACAAAAGCCACATTTCATCGGCTCGATTTCAATCGATTTAGAGTAGCAATTCGCCGAAAATGAACAAATTTGTAGTTCTCATGAAATAAAAGCCACTTTTTGATCGCTAGATTCCAATCGAATTAGACGAGGAATTCACCAAAAATGATCAAACCCGAAGTTATCATGAAATTAAAAACCACTTTTCATTTGCTCGATTCCAGTCAAATTAGACAATCAATTAGCTAAAAATGAACAAACCAGAAGTTATCATGAAATCAAGAGCAACATTTCATTGGCTCGATTCCAATTGATTTAGACTAGTAATTCGCGAAAAACGAACAAACCTGAAGTTATCATGAAATGAAAAATCGCTTTTCATTGGCTCAATTCCAATCGAATTAGACTAGCAATTCGCCAAAAATGAACAAACCTGAAGTTATCATGAATTCAAAAACGACTTTTCATTAGCTCGATTCCAATCGACATAGACTAGCAATTCGCCAAAACAAACAAATTTGAAGTTATCATGAAATCAAAAGCCACTTTTCTTTGGCTCGATTCCAAACGATTTAGACTAGCAATTCACCAAAAATGAACAAACCCGAAGTTATCATGAAATGAAAATCCACTTTTCATTGGCTCGATTCCTATCGAATTAGACGAGGAATTCGCCAAAACGAAAAACACAAAGTTATCATGAAATCAAAATCCACTATTCACTGGCTCGATTCCAATTGATTAAGACTAGCGATTCTCCAAAAACGAACAAACCCGAAGTTATCATGAAATGAAAAATCACGTTTCATTGGCTCGATTCCAATCGACTTAGACTAGTAATTCGACAAAAATGAACAAACGCAAAGTTATCATGAAATCAAAAGCCACATTTTATTGGCTCGATTCCAATCGAATTAGACTAACAATTCGCCAAAAACGAACAAACATGAAGTTCTCATGAATTGAAAACCACTTTTCATTAGCTCGATTCCTATCGAATTAGATGAGCAATTTATCCAAAACGAACAAACGCAAAGTTATCATGAAATCAAAATCCACTTTTCATAGGCTCGATTCCAATCGATTTAGACTAGCAATTCGCCAAAAACGAACAAACCCGAAGTTATCATGAAATGAAAAGCCACTTTTCATTGGCTCGATTCCAATCGAATTAGACGAGCAACTTGCCAAAAATGAACAAACCCAATTTTATCATGAAATGAACAACCACGTTTCATTGGCTCGATTCCAATCGACTTAGAATAGTAATTCTCCAAAAATAAACAAGCCAAAAGTTATCATGAAATCAGAAGCCACATTTCATTAGCTTGATTCCAATCGAATTAGACTAGCAATTCGCCAAAAATGAACAAACCTGATGTTATCATAAAATCAAAAGCCACATTTCATTAGCTCGATTCCAATCGATTTAGACAAGCAATTCGCCAAAAACAAACAAACCCGATGTTACCATGAAATGACAACCCACTTTTCATTGGATCTATTCCAATCGAATTCGACTAGCAACTTGCCAAAAAGAACAAACTCGAAGTGATCCTGAAATCAAAAACAACTTTTCATTGGCTCGATTCCAATCAAATTAGACAAGCAATTCACCAAAATGAACAAACCCGAAGTTATCATGAAATCAAAAACCACTTTTGCTTAGCTGGATTCCAATCGAATTAGACTAGCAATTCGCCAAAAACGAACAAACCTGAAGTTATGATGAAACCAAAAACCACTTTTCATTTGCTGGATTCCAATTGAATTAGACTAGTAATTCGCCAAACGAACAAACCCGTAGTTATCATGGATCAAAAGCCATATTTCATTGGCTTGATTCCAATCGATTTAGACTAGCAATTCGCCAAAAAAGAACAAACCTGAAGTTATATGAAATCAAAAGCCACTTTTCGTTGAATTGATTCCAATTGAATTAGACTAGCAATTCGCCAAAAACAATAAAACCCGAACTTATCGTGAAATGAAAAACCACTTTTCATTTGCTCGATTCCAGTCGCATTAGACAATCAATTCGCCAAAAATGAACAAACCAGAAGTTATTATGAAATCAAAAGCCACATTTCATTGGCTCGAGTCAAATCGATTTTGACTAGCAATTCGCCAAAAACAAACAAACTCGAAGTTATTATGAAATGAAAAAGCACTTTTCATTGGCTTGATTCCAATTGATTTAGACTAGCAATTTTCCAAAAACGAACAAACCCAAAGTTATCATGAAATGAAAAATCACATTTCATTGGCTTGATTTCAATCGAATTAGACTAGTAATTCGCCAAAAACAAACAAACCCGAAGTTATCATGAAACCAAAAGCCAGATTTCATTGGCTCGATTCCAATCGAATTAGACTAAAAATTCGCCAAAAATGAACAAACCTGGAGTTATCATGAAATGAAGATCCACTTTTTATATGCTCAATTCCTATCGAATTAGACTAGCAATTCGCCAAAACGAACAGACGTATAGTTATCATGAAATCAAAATCCACTTTTCCTTGGCCCAGTTCTAATCGATTTAGACTAGCAATTTGCAAAGAAATGAACAAACCCAAAGTTATCCTGAAATGAAAAACCACTTTTTATTGCCTCGATTCCAATCGAATTAGACTATTAATCCGCCAAAAATGACTAAACCTGTAGTTATCATGAAATGAAAAACCACTGTTCATAGGCTCGATTCCTATCGAATTAGACTAGCAATTTGCCAAAAATGAACAAACCCGGAGTTATCATCAAATCAAAAACCACTTTTCATTAACTGGATTCCAATCGATTTAGACCAGCAATTCGTCAAAACGAACAAACCGAAGTTATCAGGAAAACAAAAGCCACATTTCATTGGCTTGATTCCAATCGAATTAGACTAGCAATTCTCCAAAAGCAAACAAACACGAAGTTATCATGAAATCAAAAGCCACATTTCATTGGCTCGATTCCAATCGATTTAGACTAGGAATTCACCAAAAATGAACAAACCCGAAGTCATCATGAAACGACAACCCACTTTTCATTGCCTCGATTCCAATCGACTTAGACTAGCAACTCGCCAAAAAGAACAAACCGAAAGTTATCGTGCAATCAAAAATGACATTTAATTGGCTCAATTCCAATTGAATTAGACTAGCAATTCGCCAAAAATGAACAAACCCAAAGTTATCTTGAAATCAAAAGCCACATTTCATTTGCTCGATTCCAATCGATTTAGACTAGCAATACGCCAAAACCAAACAAACCCGAAGTTAGCATGAAATGACAACCCACTTTTCATTGGCTTGATTCCAATTGAATTAGACTAGCAATTCGCCAAAAACGAACAATCCCGAAGTTATCATGAAATCAAAAATGACTTTTCATTAGCTCGATTCCAATCGAATTAGACTAGCAATTTGCCAAAACGAACAAACTCGAAGTAATCATGAAATCAAAAGCCACTTTTCATTGGCTCGATTCCAATCGATTTTGACTAGCAATCAGCCAAAAAGAACAAACCCGAAGTTGTCATGGAATGAAAAACCACTTTTCATTGGCTCGATTGCTATCGAATTAGACAAGCAATTCGCCAAAATGAAAAAATGCAAAGTTATCATGAAATCAAAATCCACTTTTCATTGGCTCGATTCGAATCGGTTTTGACTAGCAATTCTCCAAAAAAGAACAAACCTCAAGTTATCAAAAAATGAAAAAAAAAAAATAGGTTTGATTGGCTCGATTCCCATCGAATAGACTTGTAATTCGCCAAAAACTAACAAATCCGAAGTTGTCATGAAATCAAAAGCCACATTTCATTGGCTCGATTCCAATAGAATAAGACTAAAAATTCGCCAAAAACGAACAAACCCGAAGTTATCTTGAAATCAAAACCCACATTTCATTTGCTCGATTCCAATCGATTTAGACTAGCAATTCGCCAAAAACGAACAAACCCGAAGTTATCTTGAAATCAAAACCCACATTTCATTTGCTCGATTCCAATCGATTTAGACTAGCAATTCGCCAAAAACGAACAAACCCGAAGTTATCTTGAAATCAAAACCCACATTTCATTTGCTCGATTCCAATCGATTTAGACTAGCAATTCGCCAAAAACGAACAAACCCGAAGTTATCTTGAAATCAAAACCCACATTTCATTTGCTCGATTCCAATCGATTTAGACTAGCAATTCGCCAAAAACGAACAAACCCGAAGTTATCTTGAAATCAAAACCCACATTTCATTTGCTCGATTCCAATCGATTTAGACTAGCAATTCGCCAAAAACGAACAAACCCGAAGTTATCTTGAAATCAAAACCCACATTTCATTTGCTCGATTCCAATCGATTTAGACTAGCAATTCGCCAAAAACGAACAAACCCGAAGTTATCTTGAAATCAAAACCCACATTTCATTTGCTCGATTCCAATCGATTTAGACTAGCAATTCGCCAAAAACGAACAAACCCGAAGTTATCTTGAAATCAAAACCCACATTTCATTTGCTCGATTCCAATCGATTTAGACTAGCAATTCGCCAAAAACGAACAAACCCGAAGTTATCTTGAAATCAAAACCCACATTTCATTTGCTCGATTCCAATCGATTTAGACTAGCAATTCGCCAAAAACGAACAAACCCGAAGTTATCTTGAAATCAAAACCCACATTTCATTTGCTCGATTCCAATCGATTTAGACTAGCAATTCGCCAAAAACGAACAAACCCGAAGTTATCTTGAAATCAAAACCCACATTTCATTTGCTCGATTCCAATCGATTTAGACTAGCAATTCGCCAAAAACGAACAAACCCGAAGTTATCTTGAAATCAAAACCCACATTTCATTTGCTCGATTCCAATCGATTTAGACTAGCAATTCGCCAAAAACGAACAAACCCGAAGTTATCTTGAAATCAAAACCCACATTTCATTTGCTCGATTCCAATCGATTTAGACTAGCAATTCGCCAAAAACGAACAATCCCGAAGTTATCATGAAATCAAAAACCACTTTTCACTGGCTCGATTCCTATCGAATTAGAAGAGCAATTCGCCAAAATGAAAAAAAGCAAAGTTATCATGAAATCAAAATCCACTTTTCATTGGCTCGATTCGAATCGGTTTTGACTAGCAATTCTCCAAAAAAGAACAAACCTCAAGTTATCAAAAAATGAAAAAAAAAACAGGTTTTATTGGCTCGATTCCCATCGAATAGACTTGTAATTCGCCAAAAACTAACAAATCCGAAGTTGTCATGAAATCAAAAGCCACATTTCATTAGCTCGATTCCAATAGAATAAGACTAAAAATTCGCCAAAAACGAACAAACCTGGAGTTATCATGAAATGAAAAACCACTTTTCATTGGCTCGATTCTAATCGATTTAGACTAGCAATTCGTCAAAAACGAACAAACCCGAAGTTATCTTGAAATCAAAAGCCACATTTCATTAGCTCGATTCCAATCGAGTTGGACTAGCAATTCGCTAAAAACGAACAAATCCGAAGTTATCGTGAAATGAAAAACCACACAAACCCGAAGTTATCTTGAAATCAAAAGCCACATTTCATTAGCTCGATTCCAATCGAGTTGGACTAGCAATTCGCTAAAAACGAACAAATCCGAAGTTATCGTGAAATGAAAAACCACACAAACCCGAAGTTATCTTGAAATCAAAAGCCACATTTCATTAGCTCGATTCCAATCGAGTTGGACTAGCAATTCGCTAAAAACGAACAAATCCGAAGTTATCGTGAAATGAAAAACCACACAAACCCGAAGTTATCTTGAAATCAAAAGCCACATTTCATTAGCTCGATTCCAATCGAGTTGGACTAGCAATTCGCTAAAAACGAACAAATCCGAAGTTATCGTGAAATGAAAAACCACACAAACCCGAAGTTATCTTGAAATCAAAAGCCACATTTCATTAGCTCGATTCCAATCGAGTTGGACTAGCAATTCGCTAAAAACGAACAAATCCGAAGTTATCGTGAAATGAAAAACCACACAAACCCGAAGTTATCTTGAAATCAAAAGCCACATTTCATTAGCTCGATTCCAATCGAGTTGGACTAGCAATTCGCTAAAAACGAACAAATCCGAAGTTATCGTGAAATGAAAAACCACACAAACCCGAAGTTATCTTGAAATCAAAAGCCACATTTCATTGGCTCGATTCTAATCGATTTAGACTAGCAATTCGCCAAAATGAAAAACTGCAATGTTACCATGAAATCAAAATCCACTTTTCATTGGCTCGATTCGAATCGATTTTGACTAGCAATTCTCCAAAAAGGAACAAACCCGAAGTTATCAAAAAATGAAAAAAAACAGGTTTCATTGGCTCGATTCCCATCGAATAGACTAGTAATTCGCCAAAAACTAACAAACCCGAAGTTATCATGAAATCAAAAGCAACATTTCATTGGCTCGATTCCAATAGAATAAGAATAAAAATTCGCCAAAAACGAACAATCCCGTAGTTATCACGAAATGAAAAACCACTTTTCATAGGTTCGATTCCAATCGAATTAGACTAGGAATTCGCCAAAAACAAACAATCGAAGTTATCATGCAATCAAAATCTACTTTTCATTTGCTCGATTCTAATCGATTTAGACTAGCAATTCGCCAAAAATGAACAAACCTGAAGTTATCATGAAATGAAAAGCCACATTTCATTGGGTTGATTCCAATCGAATTAGACTAGCAATTCGCCAAAAATGAACAAATCCAAAGTTATCTGGAAATCAAAAACCACTTTTCATAGGCTCGATTCCAATCGAAGTAGACTAGGAATTCGCCAAAAACGAACAAACTCGACGTTATCATGAAATCAAAAACCACTTTTCATTAGATGTTCCAATAGAATTGGACTAGCAATTCGGCAAAACCAACAAACCCGAAGTTATCATGAAAATAAAAGCCACATTTCATTGGGTTGATTCCAATCGAATTAGACTAGCAATTCGCCAAAAACGAACAAACCCGAAGTTATCTTGAAATCAAAAGCCACATTTCATTGGCTCGAATTCAAATCGATTTAGACTAGCAATTCGCCAAAAATGAACAAACTTAAGTTATCATGAAATGACAACCCACTTTTCATTGGCTCGATTCCAATCGAATTAGACTAGCAACTTGCCGAAAAGAACAAAGCCGAAATTATAGTGAAATCAAAATTGACTTTTTATTGGCTCGTTTCCAATCAAATTAGACTAAAAATTCGCCAAAACGAAGAAAAACCCATAGTTATTATGAAATCAAAAATAACTCTTCATTAGCTGGATTCCAATCGAATTAGCCTAGCAATTCGCAAAAAAGAATAAACCCGAAGTTATGATGAAATCAAAAACCACTTTTCATAGACTAGCAATTTGCCAAAATGAACGAACCCAAAGTTATCTCGAAATCAAAGGCCACATTTCATTGGCATGATTCCAATCGATTTAGACTAGCAACTCGATTCCAATCGAATTAGACTAGCAATTTGTCAAAAATGATCAAACCCGAAGTTATCAGGAAATGAAAAACCACTTTTCATTTGCTCGATTCCAGTCGAATTAGACAATCAATTCACCAAAAATGAACAAACCAGAAGTTATCACGAAATCAAAAGCCACATTTCATTGGCTCGATTCAAATAAATATAGACTAGTAATTCTCCAAAAAGGAACAAACCAGATGTTATCATAAAATGAAAAAAACACGTTTCATTGGCTCGATTCCCATCGAATTAGACTAGTAGTTCTCCAAAAACGAACAAACCCGAAGTTATCATGAAATCAAAAGCCACATTTCATTGGCTCGATTCCAATAGAATTCGACTAAAAATTCACCAAAAGCCAACAAATCTGGCGTTATCATGAAATGAAAAACGACTTTTCATTAACTTAATTCCTATCGAATTAGACGACCAGTTCGCCAAAATGAACAGACGCAAAGTTATCATGAAATCAAAATCCACTTATCATTGGCTCGATTCCAATCAATTTATACTGGCAATTCACCAAAAATGAACAAACCCGAAGTTATCATGAAATGAAAAACCACTTTTCATTGGCTCAATTCCAATCGAATTAGACTAGTAATTGTCCAAAAATGAACAATCCCGTAGTTATCATGAAATGAAAAACCACTTTTCATAGGCTCGATTCCAATTGAATTATACTAGGAATTCGCCAGAAACGAACAAACTCGAAGTATCATGAAATCGAAAACCACTTTTCATTAGATGGATTCCAATCGAATTAGACTAGCAATTCAGCAAAACCAACAAACCCGAAGTTATCATGAAAACAAAAGCCTCATTTCATTGGGTTGATTCCAATCGAATTAGATTAGCAATTCGCCAAAAACGAACAAACCTGAAGTTATCTTGAAATCAAAAGCCACATTTCATTGGCTCGATTCCAATCGAATTAGACTAGTAATTGTCCAAAAACGAACAATCTCGTAGTTATCACGAAATGAAAAACCACTTTTCATAGGCTCGATTCCAATCGAATTAAACTAGCAATTCGCCAAAAATAAACAAACCCGAAGTTATCTTGAAATCAAAAGCCACATTTCATTGGCTCGATTTCAATCGATTTAGACTAGTAATTCACCAAAAAGGAACAAACCCGAAGTTATCAAGAAATGACAACCCACTTTTCATTGGCTCGATTCCTATCGAATTAGACTAGTAACTCGCCAAAAAGAACAAACCTGAAGTTATCGTGAAATCAAAAATGACTTTTAATTGGCTCAATTTTGATTGAATTAGACTAGCAAGTCGCCAAAAATGAACAAACCCGAAGTAAGCATGAAATGACAACCCACTTTTCATTGGCTTGATTCCAATTTAATTAGACTAGCAATTCGCCAAAAACGAACAATCCCGAAGTTATCATGAAATCAAAAATGACTTTTCATTAGCTCGATTCCAATCGAATTAGACTAGCAATTTGCCAAAACGAACAAACTCGAAGTAATCATGAAATCAAAAGCCACTTTTCATTGGCTCGATTCCAATCGATTTTGACTAGCAATTAGCCAAAAATGAAATCGAGCCAATGAAAAGTGGCTTTTGATTTCTTGATAACTTTGGTGTTTGTTCGTTTTTGGCGAATTACTAGTCTAATTCGATTAGAATTGAGGCAAAGAAAAGTGGTTTTTCATTTCATGATAACTTCGGGTTTGTTCATTTTTGGTAAATTGCTAGTGTAAATCGATTGAAATCAAGCCAATGAAAAGTGGCTTTTGATTTCTTGATAACTTCGGGTTTGTTCGTTTTGGTGAATTGCTAGTCTATTATGATTGGAATTGAGCCAATGAAAAGTGGTTTTTGATTTCATGATAACTTCGGGTCTGTTCGTTTTTGGCGGATTGCTAGTCTTGGAATCGAGCTAATGAAAATTGGTTTTTAGTTTCACTAAAACTTCAGGTTTGTTCGTTTTGAGGAATTGCTAGTCTAATTCGATTGGAATTGAGCAAAAAAAAAGTGGTTTTTCATTTCATGATAACTTCAGGTTTGTTCGTTTTTGGCAAATTGGTAGTGTAAATCGATTGAAATCGAGCTAATGAAAAATGAATTTTGATTTAATGATAACTTTTGTGTTCATTTTTGGCGAATTGCTAGTCTGATTTGATTGGAATGGAGCTAAAGAAAAGTGGTTTTTCATTTCATGATAACTTCAGGTTTGTTTATTTTTGGCGAATTGCTAGTGTAAATTGATTGAAATCGAGCCAATGAAAAGTGGGTTTTGATTTCTTGATAACTTCGGGTTTGTTCATTTTGGCGAATTGCTAGTCTATTATGAGCGAAATTAAGCCAATGAAAAGTGGTTTTTGATTTCATGATAACTTCAGGTTTGTTTGTTTTTGGTGAATTGCTAGTCTTGGAATCGAGCTAATGAAAAGTAGATTTAATTTCATGATAACTTTGGGTTTGTTCGTTTTGGGCGAATTGCTAGTCTAATTCGATTGGAATCGAGCCAAAGAAAAGTGGTTTTTCATTTCATGATAACTTCAGCTTTGTTCATTTTTGGCGAATTGCTAGTGTAAATTGATTGGAATCGAGCCAATGAAAAGTGGCTTTTGATTTCTTGATAACTTCGGGTTTGTTCATTTTGGCGAATTGCTAGTCTATTATGAGCGAAATTAAGCCAATGAAAAGTGGTTTTTGATTTCATGATAACTTCAGGTTTGTTTGTTTTTGGCGAATTGCTAGTCTTGGAATCGAGCTAATGAAAAGTGGTTTTAATTTCATGATAACTTCGGGTTTGTTCATTTTGGGCGAATTGCTAGTCTAATTCGATTGGAATCAAGCCAAAGAAAAGTGGTTTTTCATTTCATGATAACTTCATCTTTGTTCGTTTTTGGCGAATTGCTAGTGTAAATTGATTGAAATTGAGCCAATGAAAAGTGGCTTTTGATTTCTTGATAACTTCGGGTTTGTTCGTTTTGGCAAATTGCTAGTCTATTATGAGTGGAATTAAGCCAATAAAAAGTGGTTTTTGATTTCATGATAACTTTCAGGTTTGTTTATTTTTGGCGAATTGCTAGTCTTGGAATCGAGCTAATGTAAAGTGGTTTTAATTTCATGATAACTTTGGGTTTGTTCGTTTTGGGCGAATTGCTAGTCTAATTTGATTGGAATCGAGCCAAAGAAAAGTGGTTTTTCATTTCATGATAACTTCAACTTTGTTCGTTTTTGGCGAATTGCTAGTGTAAATCAATTAAAATCGAACCAATGAAAAGTGGCTTTTCATTTCTTGATAACTTCGGGTTTGTATGTTTTGGCGAATTGCTAGTCTATTATGATTGGAATTGAGCCTATGAAAAGTGGTTTTTGATTCCATGATAACTTCGGGTTTGTTCATTTTTGGAGAATTACTAGTCTTGCAATCGAGCTAATGAAAAGTGGTTTTTAATTTCATGATAACTTCAGGTTTGTTCGTTTTGGGCTAATTACTAGTCTAATTCGATTGGAATCGAGCCAAAGAAAAGCGATTTTTGATTTCATGATAACTTCGGGTTTGTTCATTTTTGGCGAATTGCTAGTCTAAATCAATTGGAATCGAGCCAATGAAAAGTGGTTTATCATTCATGATAACTTTGGGTTTGTTCGTTTTTGGAGAATTGCTAGTCTAAATCGATTGGAATCAAGCCAATGAAAAGTGGTTTTTCATTTCATGATAACTTTGGGTTCATTCATTTTTGGCGAATTGCTAGTCTAAATCGATTGGAATCGAGTCAAAGAAAATTTGTTTTTCATTTCATGATAACTTCAGGTTTGTTCATTTTCGACGAATTGCTAGTTTAATTCGATTGCAATCGAGCCAAAGAAAAATGGTTTTTCATTTCATGATAACTTTGGGTTTGTTCATTTTTGGCTAATTGCTAGTCTAAATCGATTGGAATCGAGCAAGTGAAAAGTGGCTTTTGATTTCTTGATAACTTCGGGTTTGTTTGTGTTTGGCGAATTGCTATCTAATTCGATTGGAATCGAGCTAAAGAAAAGTTGTCATTCATTTAATGATAACTTCGGGTTTGTTCTATTTCGACGAATTGCTAGTCTAAATCTATTGGAATCGGGCCAAAGAAAGGTGGTTTTTCATTTCACGATTACTTCGGGTTTGTTCGTTTTCGACGAATTGCTAGTGTAAATCGATTAGAATCGGGCAAAAGAAAGGCGGTTTTTGATTTCACGATAACTTCGAATTTGTTCATTTTTGGCGAATTGCTCGTCTAATTCGATTGGTATTGAGCTAATGAAAAGTGGTTTTTGATTTCACGATAAATTCGAATTTGTTTATTTTTTGTGAATTGCTACTCCAATTCGATTGGAATCGAGCCAATGAAAAGTAGCTTTTCATTTCATGATAACTTCGGGTTTGTTCATTTTTGGCCAATTGCTAGGGTAAATCAATTATTGTCGAGCCAATGAAAAGTGGCTTTTGATTTCATGATAACTTCAGGCCTGTTTGTTTTTGGCGAATTGCTATCTAATTCTATTGGAATCGAGCCAAAGAAAAGTGGTTTTTCATTTCATGATAACTTCGGGTTTGTTCATTTTCGATGAATTGCTAGTCTAAACTGTTTGGAATCGGGCCAAAGAAAAGTGGTTTTCCATTTCATGATAACTTCGGGTTTGTTCATTTTTGGCGAATTGCTCGTCTAATTCGATTAGAATCGAGCTAATAAAAAGTGGTTTTTGATTTCACGATAACTTCGGATTTGTTCATTTTTGGCGAATTGCTAGTCTAAATCGATAGGAATCGAGCCAATAAAAAATGGACTTTGATTTCATGATAACTTCGGGTTTGTTCATTTTTGGCGAATTGCTACTCCAATTTGATTGGAATCGAGCCAATTAAAAGTTGCTTTTGATTTCATGATAACTTCGCGTTTGTTCGTTTTTGGTGAATTGCTAGTCTAATTCGATTGGAATCGAGCCAAGGAAAAGTGGTTTTTCATTTCATGATAACTTCAGGTTTGTTAGTTTTTAGCGAATTGCTATTTTAAATCAATTGAAATCGAGCCAATGAAAAGTGGCTTTTGATTTCTTGATAACTTTGGTGTTTGTTCATTTTTGGCGAATTGCTAGTCTAATTTGATTAGAATTGAGGCAAAGAAAAGTGGTTTTTCATTTCATGATAACTTCGGGTTTGTTCGTTTTTGGTAAATTGCTAGTGTAAATCGATTGAAATCAAGCCAATGAAAAGTGGCTTTTGATTTCTTGATAACTTCGGGTTTGTTCGTTTTGGCGAATTGCTAGTCTATTATGATTGGAATTGAGCCAATGAAAAGTGATTTTTGATTTCATGATAACTTCGGGTCTGTTCGTTTTTGGCGAATTGCTAGTCTTGGAATCGAGCTAATGAAAATTGGTTTTTAATTTCACTAAAACTTCAGGTTTGTTCGTTTTGGGGAATTGCTAGTCTAACGATTGGAATTGAGCAAAAAAAAAGTGGTTTTTCATTTCATGATAACTTCAGGTTTGTTTATTTTTGGCGAATTGCTAGTGTAAATTGATTGAAATCGAGCCAATGAAAAGTGGCTTTTGATTTCTTGATAACTTCGGGTTTGTTCGTTTTGGCGAATTGCTAGTCTATTATGAGTGGAATTAAGCAAATGAAAAGTGGTTTTTGATTTCATGATAACTTCAGGTTTGTTTGTTTTTGGCGAATTGCTAGTCTTGGAATCGAGCTAATGAAAAGTGGTTTTAATTTCATGATAACTTCGGGTTTGATCGTTTTGGGCGAATTGCTAGTCTAATTTGATTGGAATCGAGCCAAAGAAAAGTGGTTTTTCATTTCATGATAACTTCAACTTTGTTCGTTTTTGGCGAATTGCTAGTGTAAATCAATTAAAATCGAACCAATGAAAAGTGGCTTTTCATTTCTTGATAACTTCGGGTTTGTTTGTTTTGGCGAATTGCTAGTCTATTATGAGTGGAATTAAGCCTATGAAAAGTGGTTTTTGATTCCATGATAACTTCGGGTTTGTTCATTTTTGGAGAATTGCTAGTCTTGCAATCGAGCTAATGAAAAGTGGTTTTTAATTTCATGATAACTTCGGGTTTGTTCGTTTTGGGCGAATTGCTAGTCTAATTCGATTGGAATCGAGCCAAAGAAAAGTGATTTTTGATTTCATGATAACTTCGGGTTTGTTCGTTTTTGGCGAATTGCTAGTCTAAATCAGTTGGAATCGAGCCAATGAAAAGTGGTTTATCATTCATGATAACTTCGGGTTTGTTCGTTTTTGGAGAATTTCTAGTCTAAATCGATTGGAATCAAGCCAATGAAAAGTGGTTTTTCATTTCATGATAACTTTGGGTTCATTCGTTTTTGGCGAATTGCTAGTCTAAATCGATTGGAATCGAGTAAAAAAAAAATTGTTTTTCATTTCATGATAACTTCAGGTTTGTTCATTTTCGACGAATTGCTAGTCTAATTCGATTGGAATCGAGCCAAAGAAAAATGGTTTTTCATTTCATGATAACTTCGGGTTTGTTCATTTTTGGCTAATTGCTAGTCTAAATCGATTGGAATCGAGCAAGTGAAAAGTGGCTTTTGATTTCTTGATAACTTCGGGTTTGTTTGTGTTTGGTGAATTGCTATCTAATTCGATTGGAATCGAGCCAAAGAAAAGTTGTCATTCATTTCATGATAACTTCGGGTTTGTTCTATTTCGACGAATTGCTAGTCTAAATCTATTGGAATCGGGCCAAAGAAAGGTGGTTTTTCATTTCATGATTACTTCGGGTTTGTTCGTTTTCGACGAATTGATAGTGTAAATCGATTAGAATCGGGCAAAAGAAAAGCGGTTTTTGATTTCACGATAACTTCGGATTTGTTCATTTTTGGCGAATTGCTCGTCTAATTCGATTGGTATTGAGCTAATGAAAAGTGGTTTTTGATTTCACGATAACTTCGGATCTGTTCATTTTTTGCGAATTGCTACTCCAATTCGATTGGAATCGAGCCAATGAAAAGTGGCTTTTCATTTCATGATAACTTCGGGTTTGTTCGTTTTTGGCCAATTGCTAGGGTAAATCGATTGAAATCGAGCCGATGAAAAGTGGCTTTTGATTTCATGATAACTTCGGGGTTGTTTGTTTTTGGCGAATTGCTATCTAATTCGATTGGAATCGAGCCAAAGAAAAGTGGTTTTTCATTTCATGATAACTTCGGGTTTGTTCGTTTTCGACGAATTTCTAGTCTAAATCGATTGGAATCGGGCCAAAGAAAAGCGGTTTTTGATTTCACGATAACTTTGGATTTGTTCATCATTGGTGAATTGCTCGTCTAATTCGATTGGTATCGAGCTAATGAAAAGTGGTTTTTGATTTCACGATAACTTCGGATTTGTTCATTTTTGGCGAATTGCTACTACAATTCGATTGGAATTGAGCCAACGAAAAGTGGCTTTTCATTTCATGATAACTTCGGGTGATATGAATCAAGGCACGTCCACAATCGAAGCGAGTCAAGCGACGAGTTACGGAAAGGATCCATTGATAGTCGAAGGCAGACCGATGACGCGATCGAGGACGAAGCGAGTGAAAGAAGTGATGGGATTGCTTGTCAAGCAAACGATCGATGAAACAATGTTCGGGAGGTCAAATGGAACAAGTTTCATGTTGGGGTCGAAGGCAGAAGGAACTTGGATCAACGAGATTAAAGCGGACGAATGCGGCACAGAGTTGGTCTATGCGACCGCAGGCTCAACGGCCTATGCTGTCGCATAGAAGGCCACCGAAACTACATGTGGCTGGCTGGAGTGATCTATGCGGCCGCATAGATCAAAAAGTGGGAAAAATTCGTTTTTTTTTTTAATTTTTGCCGAATCTTCTAATGTTAGTAGAACTCTTGTGAAATCAAAATATTACCATATTTTGATTAATTTGGACGTTTTTTATGCCATAGTATAAATAGGAAACTCTTTTCATTATGTAAAAAAACTTTTGCTGAAATTAATACAGAGAGAGAAATTTTCTTTCAATCGATTGTTCTTCATTGGACAAACTTAGAACTTATCAAGAATCAATTTCTTGTGGCGTTCTTGATGTCGGATTGTGGGTTTCATTGATTGTAATCAACGGGATTCAGATTCTTCGCTAATCTAAGGTTTCGTGGTTCGGTTATTGGGGTTCAAGATCCAAAACCGGATTAGTATTGGCGTTCTTGGTTTTCGCATCAATCTAGTTGTGGGTTTCGTAGTTTCCATTGCTACGGGGTTCACATCAGTTGGTATCAGAGCTTTGGCTCCAATTTAATCAGGTTATATCTTTGTTTTTTTTTAATTCCTTTCAATTCCTTGTGTTCTTGTGTCCAGAAGGTTTTCTTGATTCTTTGATCCAAAAAGTGTCGAAAAGAATCTTCATATTTTGTTTCCCGGGGTCAATTTTCGCCCAAATTCGTTTCCGTTTTCTGCGTTGGTTTTGTTATTGAATTCCGGATCATAAAAAAAAAAAAAGTTACTGTTCATCCGTACAGTTATAAAAAAAATTGTTACATATTATTGATCCGTCAAATACCAACAATTTTTTTATTCAATATCATTTCTCAGTTGCTTGGACACATTGATTCATTCCATTCCTTCAATTCAAAGTCAAAGTTTTAGAAGTTTCCTTGAGTCATTTTGTTACAATTCTTTGAATCACATCCGGTTTGAGAATTCTACAAGATTGATTGATTGATTGAGTTCGTTGATTGTCCTTAGAAGCAATTGTTGAAAGAACTGAGTGGTAAAAGGCAAAGAGGTGAGCTCAATAGAGGGTAAAAGCCATTGTGCATTTTCGAGTGACTTTGGTGAGGCAGTTAAATAAAATTTTAGTGTTAGGATGTCAGAAAGGGCAGAATCAAACTCAAGCCGACAAGGCAACAATAACAACGCATCGGAGGATTTTGTGCAAATGTTTCAAAGGGCATTTGGAGATATGAGAGAACGGTTGGAGAAGCAAGAGGCTTGGATGAATAGGTTAGATACATCGGTGGGCAATCTTAGTCAGGGGCATCGAGTGGATGTGTCCAATGCCGAGGACTGGATAGATGGGAGCCTAGGAGGGAAAGGCGAGAAGAGTATGGATATGGGGGTGAACTGGGTGAAGATGAATTTCACGGTGTTGAGATGGGAAGGATGAGGAATAGAGGCGATAGGTTCAACAGACGGGGTCGGAACGATCGCGGGGAGGAGTTGGATGGAAATCTAGGAAATATAAAGATGACCATTCCTTCATTCAAAGGAAGGAGTGATCCCGAAGCATATCTGGAGTGGGAGAGAAGGGTTGAGATGATCTTCGAATGTTATAATTATTCAGAGGAGAAGAAGGTGAAGTTAGCGGTTTTAGAGTTCAGTGACTATACCATTTCATGGTGGAACCAAGTGGTTACTTCACAACGTAGGAGTGGGGGAAGACCAGTTAGCACTTGGGAAGAATTGAAGTCATTAATGAGAAAGAGGTTTGTTCCTAGCCACTATTGCCTAGATATCCATCAAAAACTGCAAGGCCTATATCAAGGGTCGAAAAGTGTAGAAGATTACTATAAGGAGATGGAAATACTCATGATTAGGGCTAATGTGGTGGAGGATCGAGAGGCTACCATGGCACGATTTTTGAATGGTTTGAATAGGGAAATTGCCAATGTAGTAGAGTTGCAACATTATGTGGAGTTGGAAGACATGTTGCATGTGGCTATGAAGGTGGAGAGACAGTTGAAGAGGAAAGGGACAGCTAGGCAACCGATAGGAACTTTGAGTGCAAATCCATCTTGGAAACCGGGATGGAACAACAACAACAACAATAAGGTTGATAAAGCTGTACCTAAGGGTAGGAATGAATGGCAAAAAGGGAAAGAGGAAAGTGCTAGCAAAACAGCACCCAAAACTGATTCACAACCATCAAGAAATCGAGACATCAAGTGTTTCAGATGTTTGGGGTCCGGGCACATCGCTTCTCAGTGCCCAAATAAACGGGTAATGGTTTTGTTGGATAATGGAGAAGTGGTGAGTGAAAGTGAAGGCGAGTATGATGACATGCCTGCATTGGAGGACGTTGAAAAGGAAGAAAAATTGGAGTTTGCTGTTGGAGAATCGTTGGTGTCACGGAGAGTTCTTAACACTCAAGTCAAAGTGGATGATTCGGAGCAGCAGCGAGAAAATATCTTCCATACACGTTGTTACATCAACGATAAGGTATGTAGCATGATAATTGATGGTGGGAGTTGCATGAATGTAGCTAGCACAACTATAGTTGAGAAACTAGGACTAGCATTGTTAAGACACCCTAGGCCTTATAAGTTACAATGGTTGAATGATAGTGGGAAAGTTAAGGTGAATCGAAGGGTCTTAATTAATTTTTCGATTGGAAGTTATAGTGACAAAGTAGTTTGTGATGTGGTGCCTATGCATGTGGGACATATATTGTTAGGAAGACCATGGCAATATGATAGAAGGGTCACACATGATGGGTATAGGAATCGAT
Organism: Olea europaea var. sylvestris; assembly: GCF_002742605.1. NCBI lineage: Eukaryota > Viridiplantae > Streptophyta > Magnoliopsida > Lamiales > Oleaceae > Olea > Olea europaea. The sequence goes on along the minus strand of NW_019242225.1, from coordinate 33,706 downwards.
ATAGCTTTGTCAAGGATGGGAAGACTATTACTCTTGCTCCATTAACACCTGCACAAGTTTATGGAGATCAACTCAAGCTGAAAAGTGAGGAAGATGAGAGAATAAGAGAGTCTGGAAAAAGGAGAGGCAATAGTGAAACCATCGATAAGAGAGAAAATAGTGAGGTGGCTAAGAGTGGAGAAAAGAGAGAGGAGCCACATGAGGGAAATGAAAAGGAGTTAGTTGAGAAGAGAGAAAAAGAGTCAGTTGAGCGAAGAGAAAAGCCAAAGGTCAACTTCTATGCAAAGGAGAGTGAGTTGAAAAAGGCTATGAGTAAAAGTAGACAAATGATATTGTTAGTGTACAAGAAGTCCCTCCTCAATCTTGAGGATTCTAACGCATCCCTCCCTAGTTTGGTTAAATCTTTATTGCAGGAGTTCGACAATGTGTTTCCCGAGGAGATGCCAAGTGGATTGCCACCAATCAGAGGCATCGAGCACCAGATTGACTTTGTACCCAGAGCTGTCATACCTAATCGACCAGCTTACCGAAACAATCCTGAGGAGACGAAGGAGCTTCAGAAGCAAGTGGAGGAGTTGATGAGGAAAGGTTATGTCAGGGAGAGCATGAGTCCATGTGCTGTACCTATTTTGTTCGTACCTAAGAAGGACGGGACTTGGAGAATGTGCGTTGATTGCCGAGCTATCAACAATATCAAGGTAAAGTATTGTCACCCAATACCTAGTTTAGATGATATGCTTGATGAGTTGCATGGGGCTTGCATTTTTAGTAAAATTGATCTTAAAAGTGGGTATCATCAAATTCGCATGCGGGAGGGTGATGAATGGAAAACGGCATTTAAAACTAAGTATGGGTTGTATGAATGGTTAGTTATGCCATTTGGACTCACTAATGTACCGAGCACTTTTATGCGTTTAATGAACCATGTTTTGCGTGCTTTTATTGGGAAATTTGTTGTGGTTTACTTTGATGACATCTTAATCTATAGCAAAACCCTAGATGAGCATTTAGAGCATTTAAATTGTGTGCTTGTTGTATTACGAAAGGAACAACTATATGCCAATTTTAAAAAGTGTACATTTTGCATGGATAGAGTTGTTTTCCTAGGATTTGTGGTTAGTTCTAATGGGGTAGAGGTTGATGAAGAAAAGATAAGAGCTATAAAAGAATGGCCAACACCTAAGACTATAACTGAAGTTAGAAGTTTTCATGGATTGGCTAATTTTTATAGGAGGTTTGTAAGAGATTTTAGCACCATCACCACACCGTTGACTGAAATAGTAAAGAAGAGTGTAGGTTTCCTTGGGGAGAATCACAGGAAGTTGCATTTAACATGATTAAGGATAAGCTATGTAAAGCACCTATTTTAGCATTACCTAATTTTGATAAAACATTCGAAGTTGAGTGTGATGCATCAGGGATAGGTATAGGAGCAGTATTAATGCAGGAAAGGAGGCCTATTGCTTACTTTAGTGAAAAGTTGCGTGGAGCAGCATTGAACTATCCGACATATGACAAAGAGTTGTATTCACTTGTTCGAGCTTTGGAGACTTGGCAGCACCACTTATGGCCAACGGAATTCGTGATACAAACCGATCATGATTCTTTGAAGCATTTGAGAGGTCAAGGTAAGTTGAACAAAAGACATACGAGATGGATGGAGTTTATTGAGACTTTTCCATACGTCATCAAGTACAAACAAGGTAATGAAAACATAGTTGCTGATGCATTGTCCCGAAGGTACGTACTTTTAAATTCATTAAGTACTAGATTACTTGGTTTTGAGCATATTAAAAGCATGTATGAAACTGATAGTGATTTTTCTGATATATATACTTCATGTGACAAATGTGCATTTGATAAATTCTATAGGCATGAAGGGTATCTGTTTAAGGAAAATAAGTTGTGCATTCCTAATTGTTCTTTGCGTGAATTATTGGTAAGGGAAGCACATGGGGTGGTTTAATGGGACACTTTGGGGTTCAAAAGACTTTAGACATGTTAGGAGAACATTTTTATTGGCCTAGAATGCGACATGACGTAGAGCAAATATGTGGAAAGTGCATAACTTGTAAAAAGGCTAAGTCTAAGGTTCAACCTCATGGATTGTATACTCCTTTGCTTGTGCCTAGTGAACCATGGGTAGACATATCTATGGATTTTGTGTTAGGTTTGCCTAGGACAAAGAGGGGTAGGGATTCAATATTTGTAGTGGTTGATAGGTTTAGTAAGATGGCGCACTTTATACCATGTCATAAAACTGACGATGCTACTAATATTGCGGACTTGTTCTTTAAGGAAATAGTACGTTTACATGGAGTACCTAAGAGTATAGTGTCAGCTAGAGATGTGAAATTTTTGAGTCATTTTTGGCGTGTTTTGTGGAGTAAGTTAGGAACTAAGTTATTGTTTTCTACAACTTGTCACCCACAAATAGATGGTCAAACTGAGGTGGTAAATCGAACTATGACACAATTGCTTAGGACAGTGATCAATAAAAATTTGAAATCATGGGAAGAGTGTTTACCATTCATAGAGTTTGCATATAATCGAGCCATACATTCTACTACTTCATTTTCTCCTTTTGAGATTGTTTATGGTTTTAATCCACTAACACCTATGGATTTAATACCTTTACCTGTGCATGAACGAGGTAGCTTGGATGGGAAACGCAAGGCAGAGATGGTGAAAGCACTCCATGAAAGGGTCAGGATGCAGATCGAAGAGAAAGGAAAGCTGGTTGCATCAAAAGCAAATAAAGGAAGGAGACGCGTTACATTTGAACCTAGAGATTGGGTCTGGGTGCATTTCAGAAAGGAGCATTTTCCAGAACAGAGGAAGTCGAAGTTGCAACCAAGAGGCGATGGACCGTTTCAAGTCATCGAGCGGATCAACGACAATACCTACAAAGTGGGCTTACTAGGTGAGTATAATGTTTCAGCTACTTTTAATGTTGCTGATCTATCTCTTTTCAATGCAGGTTCAGATTCGAGGATGAATCCTTTCGAAGAGGGAGGGGATGATATGAATCAAGGCACGTCCACAACCGAAGCGAGTCAAGCGACGAGTTACGGAAAGGATCCATTGATAGTCGAAGGCGGACCGATGACACGATCGAGGATGAAGCGAGCGAAAGAAGCGATGGAATTGCTTGTCAAGCAAACGATCGATGAAACAATGTTCAGGAGGTCAAATGGAACAAGTTTCATGTTGGGGTCGAAGGCCGAAGGAACTTGGATCAACGAGATAAAAGCGGACCAAGGCGGCAAGGAGTTGGTCTATGTGACCGCAGGCTCAACGGCCTATGCTGCCACATAGAAGGCCACCGAAACTACATGTGGCTAGCTGGAGTGATCTATACGGCCGCATAGATCAAAAAGTGGGAAAAAATTTGTTTTTTTTAATTTTTGCCGAATCTTCTAATGTTGGTAGAACTCTTGTGAAATCAAAATATAATTAATACAGAGAGAGAAATTTTCTTTCAATCGATTGTTCTTCATTGGACAAACTTAGAACTTATCAAGAATCGATTTCTTGTGGCGTTCTTGATGTCGGATTGTGGGTTTCATTGATTGTAATCAACGGGTTTCAGATTCTTCGCTAATCTAAGGTTTCGTGGTTCGATTATTGGGGTTCAAGATCCAAAACCAGATTAGTATTGGGGTTCTTGGGTTCCGCATCAATCTAGTTGTGGGTTTCGTAGTTTCCATTGTTACGGGGTTCGCATCATCGGGTTTGTTCGTTCTTGGCCAATTGCTAGTGTAAATCGATTGAAATCGAGCCAATGAAAAGTGGCTTTTCATTTCATGATAAGTTCATGTTTGTTTGTTTTTGGCGAATCGCTATCTAATTCGATTGGAATCGGGCCAAAGAAAAGTGGTTTTTCATTTCATGATAACTTCGGATTTGTTCATTTTTGGCGAATTGCTCGTCTAATTCGATTGGTATCGCGCTAATGAAAAGTGATTTTTTATTTTATGATAACTTCAGATTAGTTCATTTTTGGCAAATTGCTACTCCAATTCGATTGGAATCAAGCCAATGAAAAGTGGTTTTTGATTTCATGATAACTTCGGGTTTGTTTGTTTTTGGTGAATTGCTATCTAATTCTATTGGAATTGAACCAAAGAAAAGTGGTTTTTCATTTCATGATAACTTCGGGTTTTTTTTTGTTTTCGACAAATTGCTAGTCTAAATCGATTGGAATCGGGCCAAAGAAAAGCGGTTTTTCATTTCATGAAAACTTCGGGTTTGTTCATTTTTGGCGAATTGCTCATCTAATTCGATTGGTATCGAGCTAATGAAAAGTGATTTTTGATTTCACGATAACTTCGGATTTGTTCATTTTTGGCGAATTCCTACTCCAATTCGATTGGAATTGAGCCAATGAAAAGTGGCTTTTCATTTCATGATAATTTCGGGTTTGTTCGTTTTGGGCCAATTGCTAGTGTAAATTGATTGAAATTGACCCAATGAAAAGTGGCTTTAGATTTCATGACAACTTCGTGTTTGTTTGTTTTTGGCGAATTGCTATCTAATTCTATTGGAATCGAGCCTAAGAAAAGTGGTTTTTCATTTCATGATAACTTCCGGTTTGTTCATTTTCGACTAATTGCTAGTCTAAATCGATTGAAATCGGGCCAAAGAAAAGCGGTTTTTCATTTCATGATAACTTCGGGTTTGTTCATTTTTGACGAATTGCTCCTCTAATTCGATTGGCATCGAGCTAATGAAAAGTGGTTTTTGATTTCACGATAACTTCGGATTTGTTCATTTTTGGCGAATTGCTAGTCTAAATCTACAGGAGTCGAGCCAATGAAAAGTGGATTTTAATTTCATGATAACTTCGGGTTTGTTCATTTTTGGCGAATTGCTACTCCAATTCGATTGGAATCGAGCCAGTGAAATGTGGCTTTTCATTTTATGATAGCTTCAGGTTTGTTCGTTTTTGGCCAATTGCTAGTGTAAATCGATTGAAATCGAGCCAATGAAAAGTGCCTTTTGATTTCATGATGACTTCGGATTTGTTTATTTTCGGTGAATTGCTATCTAATTCGATTGGAATCAAGCCAAAGAAAAGTGGTTTTTCATTTAATGATAACTTTGGGTTTGTTCATTTTCGACGAATTAAATCGATTGGAATCGGGCCAAAGAAAACCGATTTTTCATTTCATGATAACTTCGGGTTTGTTCATTTTTGGCGACTTGCTCGTCTAGTTCGATTGGTATCGAGCTAATGAAAAGTGGTTTTTGATTTCACGATAACTTCATATTTGTTCATTTTTAGCGAATTGCTAGTCTAAATATACAGGAATCGAGGCAATGAAAAGTGGATTTTGATTTAATGATAACTTCGGGTTTGTTCATTTATGGCGAATTGCTACTCCAATTCGATTAGAATCGAACAATGAAATGTGGCTTTCCATTTCATGATAACTTTAGGTTTTTTCATTTTTGGCCAATTGCTAGTGTAAATCGAATGAAATCGAGCCAATGAAAAGTGGCTTTTGATTTCAAGATAACTTTGGGTTTGTTTGTTTTTGGCGAATTTCTATCTAATTCTATTGGAATCGAGCCAAATAAAAGTGGTTTTTCATTTCATGATAACTTCGGGTTTGTTCGTTTTCGACGAATTGCTAGTCTAAATCAATTGGAATCGGGCCAAAGAAAAGCAGTTTTGTCATTTCATGATAACTTTGGGTTTATTCATTTTTGGCAAATTGCTCGTCTAATTTGATTGGAATCGAGCTAATGAAAAGTGGTTTTTGATTTCACGATAACTTCGGATTTGTTCATTTTTGGAGAATTACTAGTCTAAATCGATAGGAATCGAGACAATGAAAAGTGGATTTTGATTTCATGATAACTTTGGGTTTGTTCATTTTTGATGAATTGCTACTCCAATTCGATTGGAATCGAGCCAATGCAAAGTGGCTTTTGATTTCATGAGAACTTCGCGTTTGTTCATTTTTGGTGAATTGCTAGTCTAATTCGATTGGAATCGAGCCAAAGAAAAGTGATTTTTCATTTCATGATAACTTCAGGTTTGTTCATTTTTGGAGAACTGCTATTGTAAATCGATTGAAATCGAGCCAATGAAAAGTGGCTTTTGATTTCATGATAACTTTGGTGTTTGTTCATTTTTGGCGAATTGCTAGTCTAATTCGATTGGAATCGAGCCAAAGAAAAGTGGTTTTTCATTTCATGATAACTTCAGGTTTATTCGTTCTTGGCAAATTACTAGTCTAAATCGATTGGAATCGAGCCAATGAAAAGTGGTTTTTTAGTGGTTTTTCATTTCATGATAACTTCGGGTTTGTTCGTTTTTGGCGAACTGCTAGTCTAATTCTATTGGAATAGAGCCAATGAAAAGGGGTTTTTCATTTGGTGATAACTTCGGGTTTGTTCGTATTTGGCGAATAGCTAGTCCAATTCGATTGGAATAGTGCCAATGAAAAGTGCCTTTTGATTTCATGAAAACTTCGAGTTTAATCATTTTTGGCGAATTTCTAGTCTAATTTGATTGGAATCGAGGCAAAGAAAAGTTGTTTTTCATTTCATGATAACTTTCGGTTTGTTCGTATTTGGCGAATTACTAGTGCAAATCAATTGAAATCGAGCCAATGAAAAGTGGCTTCTGATTTCATGATAACTTCGGATTTGTTCATTTTTGGTGAATTGCTAGTCTAAATCGATAGGATTTGAGCCAATGAAATGTGGCTTCTGATTTCATGATAACTTCGGGTTTGTTTGTTTTTGGCATATTGCTACTCCAATTCGATTGGAATCGAGCCAATGAAAAGTGGCTTTCAATTTCATGATAACTTCGGGTTTGTTCGTCTTTGGCGAATTGCTAGTCTAATTCGATTGGAATCGAGCCAAAGAAAAGTGGTTTTTCATTTCATGATAACTTCGGCTTTGTTCATTTTTGGCGAATTGCTAGTGTAAATCGATTGAAATCGAGCTAATGAAAAGTGGATTTTGATTTCTTGATAACTTCGGGTTTGTTTGTTTTGGCTAATTGCTAGTCTATCGTGATTCGAATTGAGCCAATGAAAAGTGGTTTTTGATTTCATGATAACTTCGGGTTTGTTCATTTTTGGCGATTTGTTAGTCTTGGAATCGAGCTAATGAAAAGTGGTTTTTAATTTCATGAGAACTTCGGGTTTGTTCATTTTGGGCGAATTGCTAGTCTAATTCGATTGGAATCAAGCCAAAGAAAAGTGGTTTTTCATTTCAACATAACTTTGGGTTTGTTCATTTTTGGCTAATTGATCGTCTAAATCAATTGGAATCGAGCCAATGAAAAGTGATTTTTCATTTCATGATAACTTCGGGTTTATTCCTTTTTGGCGATTTGCTAGTCTAAATCGATTGGAATCGCGCCAAGGAAAAGTGGTTTTTTATTTCATGATAATTTCGGGTTTGTTCATTTTTAGCGAATTGCTAGTCTAAATCGATTGGAATCGAGCCGATGAAAAGGGGTTTTTCATTTCATGGTAACTTCAAGTTTGTTCATTTTTGGCGAATTGCTAGTCTAAATCGATTGGAATCGAGCCAATGAAAAGTGGTTTTCATTTCGTGATAACTTAAGGTTTGTTCATTTTTGGCGAACTGCTAGTCTAATTTGTTTGGAATCGAGCCAATGAAAAGGGATCTTTCATTTCGTGATAACTTCGGGTTTGTTCGTATTTGGCGAATTGCTAGTCCAATTTGATTGGAATAGAGCCAATGAAAAGTGCCTAATTCGATTGGAATCAAGCCTAAGAACACTGGTTTTTCATTTCATGATAACTTCAGGTTCGTTCGTTTTTTACGAATAGCTGGTCTATTTCGATTGGAATTGAGCTAAAGAAAGGTGGTTTTTCATTTCATGATAACTTCGGGTTTGTTCCTTTTTGGCAAATTGCTAGTCTAATCAATTAGAATCAAGCCAAAGAAAAGTGGTTTTTCATTTCATGATAACTTCGGGTTCGTTCATTTTTTACGAATTGCTAGTCTAATTTGATTGGAGTCGAGCTAACGAAAGGTGGTTTTTCATTTCATGATAACTTCAGGTTTGTTCGTTTTTGGTAAATTGCTAGTCTAATCAATTGGAATCGAGATAATGAAACGTGGCTTTTGATTTCATGATATTTTTGGGTTCGTTCGTTTTGGCCAATTGGTAGTCTAATTCGATTGGAATCGAGCCAAAGAAAAGTGGTTTTTCATTTCATGATAACTTCGGGTTTGTTCATATTTGGCGAATTGCTAGTCTAATTCGATTGGAATCGAGCCAAAGAAAAGTGGTTTTTCATTTCATGATAACTTCGGGTTTGTTCATTTTTGGAGAATTGCTGGTATAAATTAATTGAAATAGAGCTAATGAAAAGTTGATTTTGATTTCATGATAACTGCGGGTTTGTTCCTTTTTTGCGAATTGCTAGTCTAATTCGATTGGAATCGAGCCAATGAAAAGTGGTTTTCATTTCATGATAACTTCAGGTTTGTTCATTTTTGGCGAACTGCTAGTCTAATTCGTTTGGAATCGAGCCAATGAAAAGGAATTTTTCATTTCGTGATAACTTCGGGTTTGTTCGTATTTGGCGAATTGCTAGTCCAATTTGATTGGTATAGAGCCATTGAAAAGTGCCTTATGATTTCATGAAAACTTCGGGTTTATTCATTTTTGGTGAATTGCTAGTCGAATTCGATTGGAATCGAGGCAAAGAAAAGTGGTTTTTCATTTCATGATAACTTCGGGTTTGTCCATTTTTGGCAAATTACTAGTGTAAATCGATTGAAATCGAGCCAATGAAAAGTGGCTTTTGATTTCACGATAACTTTGGATTTGTTCATTTTTGGCGAGTTGCTAGTCTAAATCGATAGGAATCGAGCCAATGAAAAGTGGCTTCTGATTTCATGATAACTTCGGGTTTGTTCGTTTTTGGCAAACTGCTAGTCTGATTCGATTGGAATCAAGCCAATGAAAAGTGGTTTTTCATTTCATGATAACCTCGGGTTTATTCATTTTTGGCGAATTGCTAGTCCAATTCGATTGGAATCGAGCCAATAAAAAGTTGCTTTTGATTTCATGATAACTTTGAATTTGTTCGTTTTTGGCGAATTGCTAGTCTAATTCGATTGAAATCGAGCCAAAGAACAGTGGTTTTTCATTTCATGATAATTTCGGTTTGGTTCGTTTTTAGCGAATTGCAAGTCTAATTCGATTGAAATCGAGCCAATGAAAATTGGCTTTTGATTTCATGATAACTTTGGGTTTGTTCATTTTTAGCGAATTGCTTGTCTAAATTGATTGGAATCGAGCCAATGAAAAGTGGCTTCTGATTCCATGATAACTTCGGGTTTGTTCGGTTTTGGCGAATTGCTAGTCTAATTCGATTGGAATCGAGCCAAAGAAAAGTGGTTTTTCATTTCATGATAACTTTGGGTTTGTTCGTTTTTGGAGAATTGCTGGTATAAACCAATTGGAATAGAGCTAATGAAAAGTTGATTTTGATTTCATGATAACTGTGGGTTTGTTCCCTTTTTACGAATTGCTAGTCTAATTCGATTGGAATCGAGCGAATGAAAAGTGGTTTTTCATTTCATGATAACTTCGTGTTTGTTCGTTTTAGGCGAATTGCTAGTCCAATTCGATTGGAATCAAGCCGATGAAAAGTGGCTATTGATTTCATTGTAACTTTAGGTTTGTTCGTGTTTTGCGAATTGCTAGTCTAATTCGATTGGAATCGAGCCAAAGAACAGTGGTTATTCATTTCATGATAACTTCCGGTTTGTTCATTTTGGGCAAATTGCTAGTCCAAATTGATTGGAATCAAGCTAATGAAAGGTTGTTTTTGATTTCACGATAACTTCAGGTTTGTTCATTTTTAGCGAATTGCTAGTCTAATTCGAATGGAATCGACCCATTGAAAAGTGATTTTTCATTTCATGATAACTTCGGGTTTTTTCATTTTTGGCGAATTGTTAATCCAATTTGATTGGAATCGAGCCAATGAAAAGTGGCTTTTGGTTTCAATATAACTCCGGGTTTGATCATTTTTAATGAATTGCTTGTCTAATTCGATTGGAATCGAGACAAATAAAAGTGGTTTTTCATTTCATGATAACTTTGGGTTTGTTCATTTTTTGCGAATTACTAGTGTAAATCGTTTGAAATCGAGCCAATGAAAAGTGGCTTTTGATTTCACGATAACTTTGGATTTGTTCATTTTTGGCGAGTTACTAGTCTAAATCGATAGGAATTGAGCCAATAAAAAGTGGCTTTTGATTTCATGATAACTTCGGGTTTGTTTATTTTTGGCGAATTGCTGGTCTAATTCGATTGGAATCGAGCCAAAGAAAAATGGTTTTTCATTTTATGATAACTTCCGATTTGTTCGTTTTTGGCAAATTGCTAGTCTAAATCGATTGGAATCGAGCTAATGAAAAGTTGATTTTGATTTCATGATAACTTCGTGTCTGTTCATTTTTGGCGAATTTCTAGTCTAATTCGATTGTAATCTAGCCAACGAAAAGTGGTTATTCATTTCACGGTAACTTCGTGTTTGTTCGTTTTTGGCGAATTGCTAGTCCAATTTTATTGGAATCGAGCCAATGAAAAGTGGATTTTGATTTCATGATAACTTCGGGTTTGATCCTTTTTTGGCGAATTGCTAGTCTAATTCAATTGGAATCGAGCCAAAGAACAGTGGTTTTTCATTTCATGATAACTTCGGGTTTGTTCATTTTTGGCGAATTGCTTGTGTGAATCGATTGGAATCGAGCCAACTAAAAGTGGCTTTTGATTTCATGATAACTTTGGGTTTGTTCCTTTATGGCGAATTGCTAGTCCAATTCTATTGGAATAGAGCCAATGAAAAGTGGCTTTTGATTTCATGATTACATTAGATCTATTCATTTTTGGCGAATTGCTAGTCTAATTCGATTGGAATCGAAACAATGAAAGGGGGCTTTTCATTTCGTGATAACTTCGGGTTTGTTCATTTTTAGCGAATTGCTAGTCCAATTCGATTGGAATCAAGCCAATGAAAAGTGGCTTTTGATTTCATGATAACTTCGGGTTTGTTTGTTTTTGGCGAATTACTAGTGTAAATCGATTGGAATCGAGCGAACTAAAAGTGGCTTTTGATTTCATGATAACTTTAGGTTTTTTCCTTTATGGCGAATTGCTAGTCTAATTTCATTGGAATCGAACCAAAGAAAAGAGGTTTTTCATTTCATGTTTGTTCGTTTTTCGTGAATTCCTAGTCTAAATCGATTGGAATTGAGCTAATGAAAAGTTGATTTTGATTTCATGATAACTTTGGGTTTGTTCATTTTTGGCGAATTTCTAGTCGAATTCGATTGGAATCGAGCCAACGAAAAGTGGTTTTTTATTTCATGATAACTTCGGGTTTGTTCGTTTTTGGCGAATTGCTAGTCCAATTTGATTGGAATCGAGCTAATGAAAAGTGGATTTTAATTTCATGGTAACTTCGGGTTTGATCTTTTTGGCGAATTGCTAGTCCAATTCGATTGGAATCGAGCTAAAGAAAAGTTGATTTTCATTTCTTGATAACTTCGGGTTTGTTCATTTTTAGCGAATTGCTAGTCTAATTCGATGGGAATCGTGCCAATGAAAAGTGTTTTTTTATTTTGTGATAACTTCAGGTTTGTTCGTTTCTGACGAATTGCTAGTCCAATTCGATTGGAATCGAGCCAAAGAACAATGGTTTTTTATTTCATGATAACTTCGGGTTTGTTCATTTTTAGCGAATTGCAAGTCCAAATCGATTGGAATCGAGCTAATGAAAAGTTGATTTTGATTTCATGATAACTTCGAGTTTATTCGTTATTGGCGAATTGCATGTATAATTTGATTGGAATCGAGCCAACGAAAAGTGGTTTTTCATTTCATGATAACTTCGGGTTTGTTCGATTTTGGCGAATTGTTAGTCCAATTCGATTGGAATCGAGCCAATGAAAAGTGGATTTTGATTTCATGATAACTTCGGGTTTGATCGTTTTTGGCGAATTGTGTAAATCGACTGGAATCGAGCCAATAAAAAGTGGTTTTTCGTTTCATGATAACTTCGGGTTTGTTCGTTTTTGGCGAATTGCTAGTGTAAATCGATTGGAATTGAGCCAATTAAAAGTAGCTTTTGATTTCATGATAACTTTGGGTTTGTTCCTTTATGGCGAATTGCTAGTCTAATTCGATTGGAATCGAGCCAATGAAAAGTGGTTTTTCATTTTGATGATAACTTCGGGTTTGTTCATTTTTGGTGAATTGCGAGTCTAATTCGATTGGAATCGAGCCAATGAAAAGTGGTTTTTCATTTTGATGATAACTTCGGGTTTGTTCATTTTTGGTGAATTGCGAGTCTAATTCGATTGGAATCGAGCCAATGAAAAGTGGTTTTTCATTTTGATGATAACTTCGGGTTTGTTCATTTTTGGTGAATTGCGAGTCTAATTCGATTGGAATCGAGCCAATGAAAAGTGGTTTTTCATTTTGATGATAACTTCGGGTTTGTTCATTTTTGGTGAATTGCGAGTCTAATTCGATTGGAATCGAGCCAATGAAAAGTGGTTTTTCATTTTGATGATAACTTCGGGTTTGTTCATTTTTGGTGAATTGCGAGTCTAATTCGATTGGAATCGAGCCAATGAAAAGTGGTTTTTCATTTTGATGATAACTTCGGGTTTGTTCATTTTTGGTGAATTGCGAGTCTAATTCGATTGGAATCGAGCCAATGAAAAGTGGTTTTTCATTTTGATGATAACTTCGGGTTTGTTCATTTTTGGTGAATTGCGAGTCTAATTCGATTGGAATCGAGCCAATGAAAAGTGGTTTTTCATTTTGATGATAACTTCGGGTTTGTTCATTTTTGGTGAATTGCGAGTCTAATTCGATTGGAATCGAGCCAATGAAAAGTGGTTTTTCATTTTGATGATAACTTCGGGTTTGTTCATTTTTGGTGAATTGCGAGTCTAATTCGATTGGAATCGAGCCAATGAAAAGTGGTTTTTCATTTTGATGATAACTTCGGGTTTGTTCATTTTTGGTGAATTGCGAGTCTAATTCGATTGGAATCGAGCCAATGAAAAGTGGTTTTTCATTTTGATGATAACTTCGGGTTTGTTCATTTTTGGTGAATTGCGAGTCTAATTCGATTGGAATCGAGCCAATGAAAAGTGGTTTTTCATTTTGATGATAACTTCGGGTTTGTTCATTTTTGGTGAATTGCGAGTCTAATTCGATTGGAATCGAGCCAATGAAAAGTGGTTTTTCATTTTGATGATAACTTCGGGTTTGTTCATTTTTGGTGAATTGCGAGTCTAATTCGATTGGAATCGAGCCAATGAAAAGTGGTTTTTCATTTTGATGATAACTTCGGGTTTGTTCATTTTTGGTGAATTGCGAGTCTAATTCGATTGGAATCGAGCCAATGAAAAGTGGTTTTTCATTTTGATGATAACTTCGGGTTTGTTCATTTTTGGTGAATTGCGAGTCTAATTCGATTGGAATCGAGCCAATGAAAAGTGGTTTTTCATTTTGATGATAACTTCGGGTTTGTTCATTTTTGGTGAATTGCGAGTCTAATTCGATTGGAATCGAGCCAATGAAAAGTGGTTTTTCATTTTGATGATAACTTCGGGTTTGTTCATTTTTGGTGAATTGCGAGTCTAATTCGATTGGAATCGAGCCAATGAAAAGTGGTTTTTCATTTTGATGATAACTTCGGGTTTGTTCATTTTTGGTGAATTGCGAGTCTAATTCGATTGGAATCGAGCCAATGAAAAGTGGTTTTTCATTTTGATGATAACTTCGGGTTTGTTCATTTTTGGTGAATTGCGAGTCTAATTCGATTGGAATCGAGCCAATGAAAAGTGGTTTTTCATTTTGATGATAACTTCGGGTTTGTTCATTTTTGGTGAATTGCGAGTCTAATTCGATTGGAATCGAGCCAATGAAAAGTGGTTTTTCATTTTGATGATAACTTCGGGTTTGTTCATTTTTGGTGAATTGCGAGTCTAATTCGATTGGAATCGAGCCAATGAAAAGTGGTTTTTCATTTTGATGATAACTTCGGGTTTGTTCATTTTTGGTGAATTGCGAGTCTAATTCGATTGGAATCGAGCCAATGAAAAGTGGTTTTTCATTTTGATGATAACTTCGGGTTTGTTCATTTTTGGTGAATTGCGAGTCTAATTCGATTGGAATCGAGCCAATGAAAAGTGGTTTTTCATTTTGATGATAACTTCGGGTTTGTTCATTTTTGGTGAATTGCGAGTCTAATTCGATTGGAATCGAGCCAATGAAAAGTGGTTTTTCATTTTGATGATAACTTCGGGTTTGTTCATTTTTGGTGAATTGCGAGTCTAATTCGATTGGAATCGAGCCAATGAAAAGTGGTTTTTCATTTTGATGATAACTTCGGGTTTGTTCATTTTTGGTGAATTGCGAGTCTAATTCGATTGGAATCGAGCCAATGAAAAGTGGTTTTTCATTTTGATGATAACTTCGGGTTTGTTCATTTTTGGTGAATTGCGAGTCTAATTCGATTGGAATCGAGCCAATGAAAAGTGGTTTTTCATTTTGATGATAACTTCGGGTTTGTTCATTTTTGGTGAATTGCGAGTCTAATTCGATTGGAATCGAGCCAATGAAAAGTGGTTTTTCATTTTGATGATAACTTCGGGTTTGTTCATTTTTGGTGAATTGCGAGTCTAATTCGATTGGAATCGAGCCAATGAAAAGTGGTTTTTCATTTTGATGATAACTTCGGGTTTGTTCATTTTTGGTGAATTGCGAGTCTAATTCGATTGGAATCGAGCCAATGAAAAGTGGTTTTTCATTTTGATGATAACTTCGGGTTTGTTCATTTTTGGTGAATTGCGAGTCTAATTCGATTGGAATCGAGCCAATGAAAAGTGGTTTTTCATTTTGATGATAACTTCGGGTTTGTTCATTTTTGGTGAATTGCGAGTCTAATTCGATTGGAATCGAGCCAATGAAAAGTGGTTTTTCATTTTGATGATAACTTCGGGTTTGTTCATTTTTGGTGAATTGCGAGTCTAATTCGATTGGAATCGAGCCAATGAAAAGTGGTTTTTCATTTTGATGATAACTTCGGGTTTGTTCATTTTTGGTGAATTGCGAGTCTAATTCGATTGGAATCGAGCCAATGAAAGGTGGTTTTTCATTCCATGATAGCTTCGGGTTTCATCGTTTTGGAGAATTCCGAGTCCAATTTGATTGGAATTGAGCAAATGAAAAGTGGTTTTTCGATTTCATGATAACATCGATTTTGTTCATTTTTGGTGAATTGCGAGTCTAATTCGATTGGAATCGAGCGAATGAAAAGTGCTTTTTAATTTCATGATAACTTCGTGTTTGTTCGTTTTAGGCGAATTGCTAGTCTAATTTGATTGGAATTGAGCCAAAGAAAAGCGGTTTTTCATTTCATGATAACTTTGGGTTTCTTCATTTTTAGCGAATTGCTAGCCTAGTTCGATTGGAATCGAGCCAATGAAAAGTGGTTTTTCATTTTGATGATAACTTCGGGTTTGTTCATTTTTGGCAAATTGCTTGTCTAAATCGATTGGAATCGAGCCAATGAAAAGTGGATTTTGATTTCATGATAACTTCGGGTTCGTTCATTTTTTGCGAATTGCTAGTCTAATTCAATTGGAATCGAGCCAAGAAAAAGTGGTTTTTCATTTCATAATAACTTCGGGTTTGTTCGCTTTTGGCAAACTGCTAGTCTAATTCAATTGGAATAGAGCTAATGAAAAGGGGTTTTTCATTTCGTGATAACTTCGTGTTTGTTCGTTTTTGGCGAATTACTAGTCCAATTCGATTGGATCGAGCCAATGAAAAGTGGCTTTTGATTTCATGATAACTTCAGGTTTGTTCGTTTTTGGCGAATTGCTAGTTGAAGTCGATTGGAATCGAGCTAATAAAAAGTTGATTTTGATTTCATGATAACTTCGGGTTTGTTCTTTTTTGGTGAATTTCTAGTCTAATTCGATTGGAGTCGAGCCAATGAAAATTGATTTTTCATTTCATGATAACTTCGGGTTTGCTCGTTTTTGGCGAATTGCTAGTGTAAATCGATTGGAATCGAGCTAATTGAAAGTGGCTTTTGATTTCTTGATAACTTTGGGTTTGTTCCTTTATGGCGAATTACTAGTCTAATTTCATTGGAATCGAGCCAAATAAAAGTGGTTTTTCATTTCATGATAACTTCGAGTTTGTTCGTTTTTGGCAAATTGCTAGTCTAAATCGACTGGAATCGAGCTAATGAAAAATTGATTTTGATTTCATGATAACTTCGGGTTTGTTCGTTTTTGGCGAATTTCTAGTCTTATTCGATTGGAATCAAGTCAACGAAAAGTGGTTTTGCATTTCATGATTACTTCGGATTTGTTCGCTTTTGGCGAATTGCTAGTCCAATTCGATTGGAATTGAGCCAATGAAAAGTGGATTTTGATTTCATGATAACTTCGGGTTTGATCATTTTTAGGAAATTGCTAGTCCAATTCGATTGGAATCGAGCTAAAGAAAAGTTGATTTTGATTTCATGATAACTTCGGGCTTGATCGTTTTTGGCAAATTTCCAGTCCAACTCGATTGGAATCGAGCCAACGAAAAGTGATTTTTCATTTCATGATAACTTCGGCTTTGTTCATTTTTGGCGAACTGCTAGTCCAATTCGATTGGAATCGAGCCAATGAAAAGTGGATTTTGATTTCATGATAACTTCGGGTTTGATCATTTTTGGTGAATCGCTAGTCTAATTCAATTGGAATCGAGCGAATAAAAAATGGTTTTTCATTTCATTATAACTTTGGATTTGTTCGTTTTTGCCAAACTGCAAGTCCAATTCGATTGGAATCGAGCCAATGAAAATGGGTTTTTCATTTCGTGATAACTTCGGGTTTGTTCATTTTTGGCAAATTGCTATTCCAATTCGATTGGAATCGAGCCAATGAAAAGTAGCATTTGATTTCATGATAACTTTGGGTTTGTTTGCTTTGGGCAAATTGCTAGTCTAATTCGATTGGAATCGAGCCAAAGAAAAGTGGTTTTTCATTTGATGATAACTTCGGGTTTGTTTGTTTTTGGCGAATTGCTAGTGTAAATCGATTGGTATCGAGCCAATAAAAAGTGGTTTTTCATTTCATGATAACTTTGGGTTCGTTCATTTTTTACGAATTGCCAGTCTAATTCGATTGGAATAGAGCTAAAGAAAGGTGGTTTTTCATTTCATGATAATTTCGGGTTCGTTCATTTCTTACCAATGGCTAGTCTAATTCGATTGGAATCGAGCTAAAGAAAGGTAGTCTTTCATTTCATGATAACTTCGGGTTTGTTCGTTTTTGGTAAATTTCTAGTATAATCGATTGGAATTGAGAAAATGAAAAGTGGCTTTTGATTTCATGATATTTTCGGGTTCGTTCGTTTTTGCGAATTGGTAGTCTAATTCGATTGGAATCGAGCCAATGAAAAGTGGCTTTTGATTTCATGATATCTTCGAGTTTGTTCGTTTTGGTGAATTGGAAGTCTAATTCGATTTGAATCCAGCTAATGAAAAGTGGTTTTCGATTTCGTGATAACTTCGGGTTTGTTCGTTTTTGGCGAATTGCTAGTCCTGTTCGATTGGAATCAAGCTCATGAAAAGTGATTTTTGATTTCATGATAACTTCGGGTTTGTTCGGTTTTGGCGAATTGCTAGTCTAATTCGATTGGAATCTTGCTAAAGAAAAGTTGTTTTTCATTTCATGAAAATTTCAGGTTTGTTCGTTTTTGGTGAATTGCTAGTCTAAATCGATTGGAATCGAACCAATAAAAAGTGGTTTTTCATTACATGATAACTTCGAGTTTGTTCGTTTTTGCCGAATTTCTAGTCTAAATCGATTGGAATCGAGGAAGTGAAAAGTGGCTTTTGATTTCATGATAGCTTCGGGTTTGTTCATTTTTGGCGAATTGCTATCTAATTCGATTGGAATCGAGCAAAAAAAAGTGGTTTTTCATTTCATGATAACTTCGAGTTTGTTCATTTTCGGCGAATTGCTAGTCTAAAATCGATTGGAATCGAGCCAAAGAAAAGCAGTTTTTCATTTCATGATAACTTCGGGTTTGTTCATTTTTGGCGAATTGCTATCTAATTCGATTGGAATCGAGCTAATGAAAAGTTGATTTTGCTTTCATGATAACTTCGAGTTTTTTCTTTTTCGGCGAATTGCTAGTCTAAATCGATTGGAATCGAGCTAATGAAAAGTTGATTTTGCTTTCATGATAACTTCGAGTTTTTTCTTTTTCGGCGAATTGCTAGTCTAAATCGATTGGAATCGAGCTAATGAAAAGTTGATTTTGCTTTCATGATAACTTCGAGTTTTTTCTTTTTCGGCGAATTGCTAGTCTAAATCGATTGGAATCGAGCTAATGAAAAGTTGATTTTGCTTTCATGATAACTTCGAGTTTTTTCTTTTTCGGCGAATTGCTAGTCTAAATCGATTGGAATCGAGCTAATGAAAAGTTGATTTTGCTTTCATGATAACTTCGGGTTTGTTCCTTATTGGCGAATTGCTAATCTAATTCAATTGGAATCGAGCCAATGAAAAGTGGCTTTAGATTTCATGATAACTTTAGATTTTTTCATTTTTGGCGAATTGCTAGCTTAATTGGATTGGA
This sequence comes from Olea europaea var. sylvestris, assembly GCF_002742605.1. NCBI lineage: Eukaryota > Viridiplantae > Streptophyta > Magnoliopsida > Lamiales > Oleaceae > Olea > Olea europaea. The sequence goes on along the minus strand of NW_019242225.1, from coordinate 15,018 downwards.
ATCGAGCCAAAGAACAGTGGTTTTTCATTTCCTAATAACTTCGGGTTTGTTCATATTTGGCGAATTGCTTGTCAAAAATCGATGGGAATCGAGCTAATGAAAAGTTGATTTTGATTTCAGGATAACTTCGGTTTTGATCATTTTTGGCGAATTTCTAGTCTAACTCGATTTGAATCGAGCTAAAAAAAAGTGGTTTTTCATTTCATGATAAATTCAGGTTTGTTCATTTTTGGCGAAATGCTAGTCCAATTTGATTGGAATCGAGCCAATGAAAAGTGGATTTTGATTTCACGATAACTTCGGGTTTGATCATTTTTGGCGAATTGCTAGTCTAATTCAATTGGAATCGAGCCGATAAAAAATGTTTTTTCATTTCATGATAACTTCGGATTTGTTCGTTTTTGCCAAACTGCAAGTCCAATTCGATTGGAATTGAGCCAATGAAAAGTAGCATTTGATTTCATGATAACTTTGGGTTTGTTCACTTTTGGCGAATTGCTAGTCTAATTCAATTGGAATCGAGCCAAAGAAAAGTGGTTTTTCATTTCATGATAACTTCGGGTTTGTTTGTTATTGGCGAATTGCTAATGTAATTTGATTGGAATCGAGCCAATGAAAAGTGGCTTTTGATTTCATGATAACTTTGTATTTGTTCATTTTTGGCGAATTTCTAGTCTAATTCGATTGGAATCGAGCCAAAGAACAGTGGTTTTTCATTTCATGATAACTTCGGGTTTGTTCATATTTGGCGAATTGCTTGTCTAAATCGATTGGAATCGAGCTAATGAAAAGTTGATTTTGATTTCATGATAACTTCGGGTTTGATCATTTTTGGCGAATTTCTAGTCTAATTCGATTGGAATCGAGTCAACAAAAAGTGGTTTTTCATTTCACGACAACTTCGGGTTAGTTCATTTTTCGCGAACTGCTAGTCCAATTTGATTGGAATCGAGCCAATGAAAAGTGGATTTTGATTTCACGTTAACTTCAGGTTTGATCAGTTTTGGAGAATTGCTAATCTAATTAAATTAGAATCGAGCCGATAAAAAATGTTTTTTCATTTCAGGATAACTTCGGCTATGTTCATTTTTGCCAAACTGCAAGTCCAATTCGATTGGAATCGAGCCAATGAAAATGGGTTTTTCATTTCGTGATAACTTCGGGTTTGTTCGTTTTTGGCAAATTACTATTCCAATTCGATTGGAATCAAGCCAATGAAAAGTAGCATTTGATTTCATGATAACTTCGGGTTTGTTCGCTTTTGACGGCTTTCTAGTCTAATTCAATTGGAATCGAGCCAAAGAAAAGTGGTTTTTCATTTTATGATAACATCGGGTTTGTTCGTTTTTGGCGAATTGCTAGTGTAAATCGATTGGAATTGAGCCAACGAAAAGTGGCTTTTAATTTCGTGATAACTTTGGGTTTGTTCATTTTTAGCTAATTGCTAGTCTAATTCGATTGGAATCAAGCCAAAGAACACTGGTTTTTCATTTCATGATAACTTCAGGTTCGTTCGTTTTTTACGAATAGCTGGTCTAATTCGATTGGAATTGAGCTAAAGAAAGGTGGTTTTTCATTTCATGATAACTTCGGATTTGTTC